>NW_017670618.1:0-137067 GCF_001879085.1 Nicotiana attenuata
AATTGTCTGGCCAGCAGTTAGGTTCTATTTACATTCATGCTATGCTTGGGAAAGCCGTGTTTAGATTAGAGAAGAATTGAAGAGAGCACGATCTTAACTCTTAGGGGGCAATTTGAAATAAAATACCACGATTGTTGCAATATTTTTCGGTCTTGATTTTATTTTCTCGACGCAATTTATTATCTACAGTGTTCGAATTGAAATTGTCAATCAACGAACTTTTAAGGCGTTTGACTCTCCACCATTGACAACCATTAAAAAAGCTTCAAAGATTTAAAATTCGAATTTGAATTTTCAAAAAATATTACAATTTGTTCGGATTTGGTGTTGTAGCAAACAATTAAGAATATTCTTTGGAGTTTACATCTCAATTTTGAGAGTATTGATGAAGATTTAGAGTCGATTTATATTTTTTTATTTGAATATTGTGTGAAAGTTGAAAAATAGTTGTCAGTGCAGGCTCGACCCCTAGGCGACTAAAACGAAAGCTTTAGGCCCCAAAAAGACGAGGCCCCAAAATTTACTCCCCTTTTTTATGTTTATAATTCATAACATATGATATATCTATAACTGTAAAATAATTACTACTAATAGTTATGATTAATTATGAGAATTGTTTTTCAATCATTTACTGCCTAACTACGATCAATCATTAGTCATAGTCACATATTTTATGTTGTTTTTGTTGGAAAAATATTGGTTATGGAGAATAAGAATTAGCTTGAGGCATGTCAAGGATACTATCCTTAAGAATATTTCGCCCACACCGTGATAAACAAAATTAAGCGTATCCCCCGGGATTCAACAAGCTCTTCTAGTTATTAAACTAGAAACAGAACTAGCAGAAAACTCAAGAAAGAAACCCAGCATATCGGAGGAAAAGATGATTCGGAAAGTTGTATTAGAAAGTGTGTTTTTAGCTCTTCAAAGACCATGTTTATACAGGTATTGCTCCAACAGCTAGATAACGACTAGTTTGACTCTATTAATTTTAAAATAACTTACTAAATAATAAGTAGATGTAAATAATATTTCAAAGAGAAAAAAATTTCCAAACCAAGATGGACATTACCTTTTGAGATATCAATAATTTCCCAACAATCCTCCACATATCCCAAAAGGGATATAAAAAAATGAATAGTATAGAAATAAAGAAAGAGAGATTTTGCTGGGTTTCAGGTATAATAAAATGCATCTGGTGTCTTATAGACTATGAACCAGATATAGATAAAACATAATTTAACTTACAGAATAGTTGATGAAGTTTACAACTTCTATAAACCAAAAAATTCTTGTTGTAAGCTAGTGATCTTATTCATCATATTACACCCCCCACAATTTCTGTTGTTATCACGGTTTTGCGCTAATAGGCCATGCGCGCGTCTGGTTTTCACGAGTGCTCTAGAAATTTTGCTACAAATTTCATAGGAGCGGCCCCACTCCATACTCATGTAGGTCCATCAATCAAGTAGATTCTGCAGTGCAATACACCACCTACAAAAGGCTATGGATTATTGGATTAAGAGTTTAATAACTCAACCTTACATTCCTTGCAGTCTTGCTCTATGTACACATACACCATAGGAAGAGACATACTTTAATAGCGCATATTTTATCAACTAATGACTTGTTATTACCCATATGAACCTACTTCATGGGATCTCCAATCACATAGGTTGGGTTACCATCATTGTTGATACATCTCTAATTGGCAAAAGTCTCAACCCATCGATGTTTCACTTATAAGTCAATGGATCGGCCAATTCCTCTTTTTACTACACATAATATGTATTAAAAATTCTCGTCTCTAAGCAATTGATTTATGACATTATATCTTAAAAAAAATATGTACTCTTCCCATTGAAAGATTTAGTTTCTTACAATGGCTATTGCTCCTTGGGAATCGCAATTCATCGACATAAATATTGTCGGCTTAATTCCTAGTGGAATATTCACCAAGAGGTTGCTTAATCAACCTCATCGCCAAACAATTCCAATATCATAACACCCCATCAAAAGATGATCACACTATCACTAGTGAGTTTTTCACATCTGAATCAGAGATTCAATATCAACACTATATCCTTCTAATACAGTGGATAATCCACATATAGAATACTAACTCATAGTATTTCTCAAGTAAGACATAAAATCATCTCAAATGAAATGGAACTTGACTTATGTACAAGTGCCTTTTGAAACATCTTTCAACACATAAGAATTTATTTTCTNAAAAGGGAAGTGGCTTCATGAATGGTTGATCTGAGAAATGGTTATGGTTTATTGCGTGTTTCATTTATCGTTGGCAGTATATGAAAGTGTTGGAATAAGACCTTAGTTGATAAGAGGTTTTCTACCGGTATTCGGGAGTTGTGGGCAACTGCTGTGAATAGAAGTTATCGTTTCGAGTGTTTGGGTTATGTAGTATATCATATGATTGCACCTGAGGTTGCAGGTATGGGTTGTTACAGCTGGTTCGGGCTTATTCTGAGTATAGATGTGAGGTTCTGATCTTGTGTATGATTTCGGAAAGTGCAATATGGTTCTATGGTTTATGGACTAGATGGATTGTGAAATTTCAGCTATGTTGTGTTATCGGACCTATGCGAGATAGGGTGACGTGGGATCACCCCCGAGTATATGTATGGTAAGGTTATTCAGCGAGTGTCTGGCTTTTAGAACAACTCTGGGTACGTTCAAGGACGAACGTTTGTTTAAGTTGGGGAGGATGTGACGACCCGACCCATCGTCTCATGAGAACCACTCTGTTTCCCCCATTTCCTGCTTCGTTATGCTTCATTATCAGTGTCTTGTGTGAACGAGTTGAATTGGGTTGACTTTTGGAAGGAAATGAGACACTTAGTCTCTTTAAGGAAGGCTTGTTTTGGAAAAGTCAACCGGATGTTGACCTATGAGTTAGAGGGCTCGGATGTGGATTCCGACGATTCAGTTAGCTTCGAGGGATGATTTGTGACTTAGGAGTGTAATCGGAAGTGATTTTGGAGGTCCGGTGTAGAATTAGGCTTGAATTGGCGAAGTTAGTATTTTGGCGAATTCCGGTTGATAGGTGAGATTTTGATCCGAGGATCGGAATGGAATTCCGAGAGTTGTTGTAGCTTCGTTAGGTGATTTGGGATGTGTGTGCAAAATTTCAGGTTATTCGGAGGTGATTTGGTTGGGTTTTTGATCAAATGCGCGTTTCGGAAGTTTTAGAAGAACTTAGGCTTGAATCCGATGTAAATTTGGCGTTTTGATGTTAGTTTTGGTGTTTCGAGAGTGCAACTAAGTTTGAATGATCATTTGTGATGTGTTAGTATGTTTGTATGCGGTCCCGAGGAGCTCGGGTGAGTTTTGGATAGGTTTGGGCTGCGTTGTGCTCGTTTTTCTTATGCTTCGACGTCGTTTCTTCAAGCATAAATGATATCATATTGAACAAATGAGCTCCGATTATTATTTTGAATGAAGAATTATCATAATTACGGACCGGTAGCAAAAAGAATCGTCGAATTTGGACATCGTATGAGGATTTTATGGCCATTTTACCAAGGTTGCCCAGATTTTCAGGTTAATGATGAAATTGCCCCTGACGGCGTATTAAAAACCTGCACTATTTGCAAATCTTAAAACCTACATATCTCCTTCATTATAAGGTCAAATTGAGTGATTCAAAAGCCTATATTCATTAGAATTTCACAAGGAATCCATTGGGAGCAGTAAAACGCGTGAACAGTATACCTATAATGAGAAGATCGAGTTTTCCTCCAATTTTTGAACGGGAAGAAGCTTCTAAGGCGATTTTTAAGAGAGAAAATCAGTGGATATCACAGAGGTAAATGATTTGATTATTAAAACTCGTTTATGGGTGATTATAGACCATAATCCCATCCTTAATTCATGAAAAACAGTAGAAAAAAGGATTTTGGGGCCTGAGATCATGAGACCTTTAGGGATCGATTTGAGGGGTCAAACGGACTCCGATTTTGGTGTTCTTTACATGTACTGAATCGGGAGAAGATGAAGAACACTTTTCTGTAAAAATTTCTGAGTTTCGAGAAGTGGGCCCGGGGCTCGGGTTTTGTCAATTTCAATATTTTCGATGGGATTGATCCTATAGAATGTGTATTCATTATGGTTTTGGTCAGATTCGACGTGCGAGGAGGTCGATTTGAGAGACAAGGGCATAGCGAGCTAGGATTTTGGCCGGCTTGAGGTGAGTAATAGATGTAAATGCTGTTCTGAGGGTTTGAAACCCTGTGTTTGCACATCGTAGTGCTATATTGAGGTGACTTGCAGCCGGGTAGCGAGCGTGGGATAGAGCACCGTTGGGGATTGTGACTTGGTCCGTCCCGGTAGATGAATATACTGCGTATTTGACTGAAATTCACTTTATTATTTTAATTGAGCTGATTTCTATATTTGGGCTTCGTGCCAATTGATTAAATCCTTCAGGGATTGTTGTTACTAGTTTCTTACTATTTCTACATATTATTGAACTCGGTCCTAGAATTTAATACTGTTTTGCAAACTCAGCCACTTTTCTCAAACTGCAAACTTAATTAATATTTTTAAATGAAGTTTGTGCTGAATATTCATATATTAATGTGCCCGAGAGGCTTATGTGATTTTGGACTGAGTATGGATCGGGCTGCGCGCCGCAGTGGTATGAAATTGATATTGATATGAGGCCGAGGGCCTAGCTGATGCCACGATATGGCTTATTATTGCGCTTGGGCTGTAAGGGGCCCCTCCCGGAGTCTGCACACCCCCAGTTAGCGTCGTCGACGGTAAATTAATGGAGCGGGCTGCACGCCGCAGCGGGTACTGGAGAGTACCTGTCTATGTGTTGCATTGCATATTTGATTGTCATTTAATTATTTATCTGTTGTGGGGTTTTCCATAATTGTTTTCACTAATTTTACTGATTTTATACTACTGGATTCAAGTTGCTGTATTTATAGAATTACTTTGTGCCTATTCAGGATTTCTTATTCTCAGCCTTTATTTATGTTTATTACTCTCTGGGTTGGAAGTACTCACATTACTCCCTGCACCTTGTGTGCAGATCTAGGTGCAACCACTGAGGCTGAGTGAGGATTTCTCTGCCGAGCATCATATCTAGGAACATCAAGGTAGCTGCATGACGTCCGCAGTCCTGATCTTCCCATCTAACCTATTTGCTTTATTTCCGCATTTCTTTAGAGCAATATGTAGTAGGTTGACACCCGTGTATTAGAGGCTCAGACTTGTGACACCGGATTCTTCGGGCTGTGTAGTAGTAGTATTTCTACTTGGGTTTTCCGCACGTTTTAACTATATTTCAGAGTTCCAGTATTATGACTTAGTAATTATTTGTGTTAATTGAATCATGAACTGCATAAAATGGGTTAAGGTTGTTAAATTGGTCGGACTTGCATAGCAGTGTATTGGGCGCCATCACGACCGGGGTTGGGGTCGTGACAAGTTGGTATCAGAGCCTAGGTTACTTGGTCTCGCGAGTCATGAGCCGGTTTAGTAGAGTCTCGTGGATCGGTACGGAGACATCTGTACTTATCCTCGAGAGGCTGTAGAACTTTTAGGGAAACTTCACATTCTTGAATTCTTATCATGCGTCCTTGATTCAGCTTGAAAAGAAACTCTTGAAATTCCTTCCACGTGTTCATACGCGCGCGTGAGCGCTCACAATCAGATGTGCCTTGATGGCTTGTGATTCCCCGATCGAGGGGCGAGATGTAATCTCTGTGAGTTTATGTTGGGCCAGTCTGGAGGACTTGAGGCCGGATCTTTTCCTATGGCTTGAGCACCGAGGTGCTGACTGTGTGAGCAAGTGTTTCGAACTTATATGTTCGGCATTGCCCCTATTAGTGGGAGTGACGGTTGGTTAGCTTCGTGGTGAGTATTTTAGTGCTGCAAGGTGCATCTATCTAACTTGGAGGTGATGAGGAAGGCCTACTGGATGATAGAAGAACTTTTAGGTGTTTGAATTCCATTGCGATTCGAGGTATAGCCTGAGTTATGGGCGCGTGAAGAATCTTTTCATGTTTCCAGTTGAGAGTGAAGTAAAAATTTTATGTTGCGGTATGAGTTCAGACTCAGGAAGACTAAGCGACTGCGTACAGTTTTAGACGGTGGAAGGTATACAGAAATGCTAGTTGGAGGCCAAGCAGGTAGGTCATCTCCTACGGAGTGTTCTAAAGTTGTGTGATCCTTATGTTATCTATTAGAAGATCTCATTTACAAGTGAAGAAAATGTGTTGACATCTAAATTGGATCGCCTAGAGAGTGGGCTTAATTGTTGTGTGAGTGAATGCGAGATTTGCAAAAAAAAAATTCTAGATTATTTGTGTTTCCACAAGCTTATGAAGGATTGAGTTTAATCTCACTATGGTATTAAGGCAGCAATAGAGTATGTGCGTTATGAGTTGTTGGGAGTGTTTTGATCTATGGCTTCGAACCAAGTTGCGGAGTTTGCTATTGATTAGCTAATTGTACGGTTATGTGCTATGTTGGTTCCGGTTTGAAGCATGTTGGCGAATCAGTTCTGGTTGCGGAAATTGAGCCGAGGATGGCACGGGTGAAGCAAAATTTTGACAAAGTTTATATGGTGCTTCGTAGATGTGTGAGAATCACAGGATGTCTTAAGCTGTTGTTGGTAAAGAATGCTCGGTGCATGGAGTAGGAAGATGTTTGTTTGTATTGGGATGAGGTCATATCCTGCGGTGTCAGAGTGCTAATGAGGCACGGGTGGTTATGTTCGTTTGATCAGGTGAATTGCAGTTTGAATAAGAAGTAAATGACTCTCGAGAATGATTTTAATGTGTTCAAGATTCTACATGTAACAATCAGGTGTCTTAAGGTTGTGTATGTGGTTAGAGACTGTGTTTTCATTGGAAAAGGTCAAGACTTGTGGTATTTTTATGTTAATTATGGGATTCTATGTATCAGTATCTGGAAGTAAAGGTAACGGATTTAGATTCGCAGGAAGTTCTTCAGAGTAAAGTATTTTGGAATGTGGTATTTCTGAGAATATTTGAGAGAGAATTCAGTGGCTTATGGGTCTTAGACAGTGTGGTCTTGTGCTTGGGTCTCGTGTAGTAGCGAGCCTGGGTTGAGGAACTGTGGTGCTACAGCAAGGGGGAATATCAAGTTGATCATGAATCAGAAGGGAAATTAGATAGATGGAATAGCTTGATAGTAGACCGAATCGGTATGGTAAGGATATGATTAATTCTTCGTATGTGTTCGAGGTAATGAGCCCTTACAAGTATTTTGCAGCAATGCTCTTGGGTTTTGATGGCTTGCTTAGCTTGGTCGAGTTAGAAGGATTCCGTCCTGGCAGTTTAATTTATGCAAACGGAATTGAGAGAGTTCTTGTTGATTTCTACCATGGTTGAAGAGGTGCATTTTCTACGAATATGAGAGACATGGAATGTGTAATGATTTTTCTTCTAGATGGGATCAATGGAAGTTCTTGACTAGTTGAGTGCGTAGATGTCTGTGGCTCGGAAGGGAGATAAAAGTTTTCCTGCTATCCTTGGATGGTATGGTATATGCGATATGTTGTGGAGGATCGAGATTTGCGTGTACGAGGTTTCAGTTCAGTTCTGAAAAGAAGTTCATAAAACTCTTAGGCAACGGGTAGCCTCAGATAATCAAGGAAATGGTGCTGCTAATTGGAAGCGATTTGACGAGAGTATATGTCTCAGAAAAAGGGTAATGTGATTAAACTGATGATACTTCGGTAGTATTGCGGCATTTTCTTGTTGGATCAACTGGTGGTATTCGGGTTTGCTTGGTGGCACAGGAAATTTTAAAGTATCTATCGTGGAGTGATGGGGTATTTAAGGTGTGGTATGCGTTCGGACGGCAAAAATTGGGATCAGGTATGATGATTCGTGTGCTATATGGAGTTGGAGACTGGTAGTTCTCATGTACAGGCTATGTCGTGGTTGTGGATCGTGTGTATTCGGCACCGTTTAGCGGCAATCGGGATTTGGAGGCTCGAGTGGATCTTTATTTGCTGGTATGTTAGATTCTGGATGTGATGTTGAAATTTAGACTGGTTGTCTTAGTGTTAGGTGATGCTGAACTATTGCGTTGCGGGCTATGCCGAAAATGTCACGGGTTAAGTGGCGAGGTGCATTGAATTATGTTCTTGCAGAGTGGTTTATATTTCAAAGACCCAGCGGACGGCTGGGAAGGATTGCTTTTCTTAATTTGGCCTTCGTGATGGATGTCAGTGCAGAGGTTCCTACCATTGGTTCCGTTCCGGTGTTAAGGGACTTTTCGGATGCGTTTCTTATGGCCGGGAATGTCGCCGGGCGAGGTTGTGGATTTCGATATTGATTTGGTGTCGAGCACCGTATCGTATGGCTCCGGCAGGAGTTATAGTAGTGGAAGGAGCAGCTTCAGGCTTTCTTGGTAATGAGTTCGTTGGTAGGCCGATGTGGATACGTGTTTAGCTTGAGTTGGCTTGGTTGTCCCCGAATTGTATTATTGAGGGATAGGTTGATCGATCGTTATTGAGCTTGTTAGTGATCTGAGGAGAGCTATGAGTTGCTTTTCGGTTGTTGTGAGACTTTATGATTTGTTGGTTATGGGCACATGTGGTGCGGTTCTATTGGGGATTCATAGTGAGAGTCGAGCGGGAAGAGTAATTGGGTGTTGCTCGGTAAATGGAGTATTGGTTATGACCTATCGGGTTGCGTGGCGTATGTTGTTTGTTTCACCGTGGGTGTAATGAATTGCTTTGGTTCCAGACATCAAATTGTGCGTGGCTGTCGATTTTGAGCATAGTGACTTGAGGTGTTTCATGTGTAACAGTGTTTGGATAGGATCGCGCATTGTAGCGAGGCCACGTGGAGATATAACCTTTCAGGGTAGATTCAGGTGTTCTATTTCTATGATGTGAGACGGGGTCTCAGCCTTGTGTTGTGATGGTACTGATGAGCTTGAGGTACAACTATTTCGTTTGAGTCATTTTTCATGATTTGAGTATGTTCAGACTGTTTCTTATTGGTGCGTGTATTATGCAAGTTGTGGCTTAGGCCTGTATTGAGGTGTCATATCACCAGAGTGGTATGTTGGATTCTAGGTGATCGTTGGGGTCACTAATGAATACGAACGGATTTGATTTCAGCTTGTTGGAAGGATAATATCGAGGTTCGGCTCAGAATCTGCTGTGGTATTAGTCAAAAGGGAAGTGGCTTCATGAATGGTTGATATGAGAAATGGTTACGATTTATTGCGTGTTTCATTTATCGTTGGGAGTATATGAAAGGGTTGGAATAAGACCTTAGTTGATAAGAGGTTTTCTATCGGTATTCGGGTGTTGTGGGCAACTGCTGTGAATAGAAGTTATCGTTTCGAGTGTTTGGGTTATGTAGTATATCATATGATTGCACCTAAGGTTGCAGGTATGGGTTATTACAGCTGGTTCGGGATGGCTTGATATTGCGCTTGGGACGTAAGGGGCCCCTCCCGGAGTCTGGACACCCCCAGTGAGCGCCGTCGACGATAAATAAATGGAGCGGGCTGCATGCCGCAGCGGGTACTAGAGAGTACCGTATTACGGGTTGCATTTCTTATTTGATTGGCATTCATTTACTTACCTATTGTAGCATTATTGTCTTTCATTGGTTTACTGATTTGATATTATCTGGTTTAAACTGCTGTAATAATAGCTTATATTGTGCCTATCCAGGATTTCTTACTCTCAACCCTTATTTATGTTTATTACTCTCCGGGTTGGAAGTACTCACATTACTCCCTGCACCTTGTGTGCAGATCTATGTGCACCCACTGAGGCTGAGTGAGGATTTCTCTGCCGAGCATCATATCTGGGAGCATCAAGGTAGCTGCATGACGTCCGCAGTCCTGATCTTCCCATCTAACCTATTTGCTTTATTTCCGCATTTCTTTAGAGCAATATGTAGTAGGTTGACACCCGTGTATTAGAGGCTCAGACTTGTGACACCGGATTCTTCGGGATGTGTAGTAGTACTTCTACTTGGGTTTTCCGCATGTTTTAATTATATTTCAGCATTTCAGTATTATGACTTAGTAATTATTTGTGTTAATTGAATCATGAACTGTATAAAAAGGGTTAAGGTTGTTGAATTGGTCGGGCTTGCCTAGAAGTGTGTTGGGCGCCATCACGACCGGGGTTGGGGTTGTGACAAATCCCAAGGTAAAAGGATATGTATAAACAAAGGAAAATCCTGTCAAATAAGAGGTGATTCTTTGGTTCGGATTAGGGATTATGATGGGAAAATCCTGACTCCAATGACAGTCTTTACGAACTAAAGGAATCAGACCTTCAATGATCTGAGTTGGGTACATATCAGCATGATCTAAGGAAGATACTTGGTTTCTAAGAGACTCTCTATCATTATAGAAGGAAAATTCTGCAGGAATTATCTCCTCAACTAAAGGTTCACAAAGAGGCTCAGAGGATTCCTTACCCCTGGAGGAGATCTATGTGAAACAGAACCTCTGGTTCTAGAAGAAGGTCCAGAACTGGATGAAGACCCTAAATTACGTAGTCTACCACCCCCTCTTCTACTCCTATTAGGGACAGAAAGAAAGTTGTCAACTATGGAGACTCTCCTAGGGTTAGAGTTTGGCGACGCCATGGCAGTACGAGGAAGGTAAAGAACAAGAATTGAATATTCTAAGAGTTTTACGAGGAAGATGGAAACAAGAATTGAATATTCTGAAAGCTTTATGAGGAAAAGACAAAGGCACAAAACTAAATTTATACTAGGAAGCAACCGTCAAAGGAAAAGGTACAATGATGGAAAGGTCATAATGAGAACTGTCGCTTCGTGATTTGTGAAGCCGTAAAAAAGCCTTAAAAAGTGCTGCAAAGTTGTAGAGCCAATAAGAGGGCGCCACGTGTAACGAGCATTAAATGGAAGTGACAATTGAAGCATCGATTCTATCATAGCATTAATGGCGGTAAATATTCCCGCTTTAATGAAATCCACTTCCCAAATATTCAATTGATGAATAAATGGCAAGTGGGGGGACTATCTGTATTGGGTAAAACTGAGTATATGCATATCGAAGTGATTGAAAGATGACATGTCATGACACATAGGCAGGTCAAAGAATGGTGATTAAGCAAAGAGGCACGAGTTGCAATAGATACGAGCGGAAGCACAAGAAGAGGCACGAGCAAATATTCAAAAGACTCGATGCTCGTACCTATTTAAATCTAAAAGCTGAGAAGAATGAACCTGATAACACAGGAGAGCCTAGATACAATGTTTAATAAGCATTAAATACTGAAAACATTAGAGGATCTGTATTAAATTGCAATGATTATGTAACGTAGCATTTAATATCTTTAATCGTCCATAAAGACCTTATTATGACAAAGGCAAAACGTATAACTTAAAAATAGCTATAAAAGGGAGAAGACTGATCATTTGTAAGGACACGACAATATCATCTGAATATACTGGTTTATCTTGTTTTCTGCTATCTATTGGTTATCAAAATCCATTTCTTTTATTCATTTCCGATTATCAGTAACCCGAGTTCTTCTAAAAATAAAGCTTTAACTGAAATTCCATTTTTTGGTTAAACACATATTCTATTCTGTAATGCCCCTCAAACTTTCATCCCCTAAATAAGTTCTTATTTTCGAAAAGTAGGTTTTTTTCCTCTCAATTTTCTTAATATTTTCTTTTTCTCCTTCTTTACTATCGGTACTTACGCTATGGGCCTTTTTTTTTCTTCTCTTTCGTTCATTTTCTCCCTCTTTCCTGGGTTACTCCAAAAAATCTTAAACTATGCTCCTCCTTAATGCCCACTAATATCCACTTCCTTCCCCTAATTCTCTGCAAAAAAAACTAAAATATATCTTCTCCATCCTAAAATTTCTAGGAAAGTAATCCTTCAGACAAAAAAAAGAAAGAGCTCCAAGACCGAACATTGAAGCAATGAGTTTGAAAAAAGAGAAGGAGAACCATTTGCAATTTATCATAAATACGGAAGGTTCCTTTTTATTCTTTCTTTTATCCTACAAGATCATTGAAAGCTAAACTTTTCCCTTTTAATATTGTTAGTGTGGAGTAAAGACGTTAACTAAATATTTTTTGATTCTTGTTCCTCTTTCTTTTTTACAATATTTCAAGATATTTTCTTCATATAATTTGTGGCGAATAAAAGATATCTAACCAAGCACTCCAAACTTGTGATTCTACAATTTTAAATTGTAAATGGTGACAAGATTAATTTATAATTTCTTAATTTTTGTAAAAAGAAAATTTATATTTTTAGTAATAAACATATCGTCGTGATTCTGCTATGAACTACAACAATGGATAAATTACCTATTACAACTACTCAAACTTCATATGAAGAATTTTTTGTCTCTTGAGACAAATATTATAGAAAAAATTAGATGGAACCAACAGTGTCCTATTGTCTGTTGAAGGATATTGAGTTGCATTCGCAGTTCTTGTGTAAGGACCAAGTCCTCTTGTTCCTTGGACCTTAGTGCTCTCTTAATTACCTTCAACGACTATGACACAAGTCGAGGAAAACAAAGATAAGTCCCCTGATAGAAAAAATTAAAAAAACAGATCGAAACTTAAAATAGAAAAACCTGAAAATTTAACACCAACCAAACATGAAGCTGCAAACCGTCCATGGGCTTTTCTGTCGGAGCTTCCACAGTCACTTCCTCTCCAACAATTTTTTTCTATTGTAAAGGCACTGATGGGCCATATCGAATGAGAAACCAATATATTCTCATCTCAACGTACAATTAATAAAAAATATATTGATTAAGAAAGTAGATAATTATACCATAACTAGTAAATTTATGATCCGTGCTTCGCGCGATCGTAAGAACCTTATTAGATATTATAAGTAGGAACTTTGACTGCTTATTTGCTCTCTTTTACTTGCGTTTTAGCTAAAAAATACTTAAAGGTATTCCCGAGAACTAATGAAATGTGCTTTCTTGCAGGAATATTGGGAAACAAGCCAAAGAAGTAAAAATGAACTCAAAAATGAGCAAAAATTGGACAAGGACCAAAACAAGGCAAAAAGGGCCACATTGCGGACCGCACAATATTGTGTGCGGCCGAAAACTCTGAAGGAGCAATGATGGAATTTCCTCACAAAGGGCGGACCGCACACTTATTGTGCGGCCGCAGAAAACAAGCTTCAGAGAACTTACATGTTGGGAGATTTATGATGTGCGGACCGCACTATTGTTGTGTGGCCGCAGAATTCCAAGTGCGGCCGCACTTATAAGTGTGCGGTCCACAGAAGAGGAGAATCAGAGAACCATATTTTTGGAAGATTGAAGATGTGCGCGCACTATTATTGTGCGGCCACATGAGGCGAAAATGTGACCGCATTCATAAATGTGCGGTTCTCATAATGAAGGCCAGCTCCAGTCCAAGTTCAAGTGTGCGGCCGCACACAGAAATGTGCGGTCTGCACAATTAAATGTAGTGCGGCCGCATTCTAGTTTTATGCGATCGCAGAAAGCCCAATTGACCAGTCAATCTCAACATGTGGACCGCACACAGAATTGTGCGGCCGCACAACCTCCGTAGGGGCAATTTTGTCGGATATTTTTATCTTAGTATAGATAGAATTTTTTTGTCATTTTTAGGTCATGTTTTGTAATTTAGGAGCACCCAAGCCGTTTTTATTTACTGTATTGGGTAACATTGTACTAGATTAGCTTTTAAACATTATATTTTCTTACCTTAATTAAGTATTATGAATTCTATCTTAGTTTCTTCTTTAATTTCTGCATTTTCCATGAGTAGCTAAACCCATAGCTAGGGTTGTGACCCAACCCTAGCATGAGTACTTAATGGGTGATTGATTTAGAGCTTTTATATGACCGGGTATATGTTATTTAGCCTAGTTCTTGCTTGAATTTGAGAATTGATGGTTGCAAACATTGATTCATGCCTATTTGACTTAGTTTCTACTTGAGAAAGAGAGACTAAGTCTAGAAAAACTTGGCTCACAAGAAATTGGGGTGAACTCAAGAAATTGATAACCCCAATTAAAGGGTCAAATCTAGAGATAGTAAGACATGACTTAAGCATATAACACTTGTTTTGTGAAATACCCATTTGGACTTGAGAAAGCCAAATTGTATCCCGATCAACCAAACATGCCCTAAAGCTCTCAACCCGTTAGGTATCCATCTAGGTGGAAGTTAAAACCCTAGATCTTTTATTACTTGAAAAACAACAATACAAAAAACATTGTCTCTTAGCTTTTCAATTACAAGCATTTAGCATACAAACTAGAAGTAGAAAAGAAACAACTAACTATGTGGAAATGCAATCTTGGGCACGTCATACACTAGACTAAGTATATAACTAATCCCATATAAAGTTCTCTGTGGAATCGACCTCGACATGCATTGGGTATTTATAACTGCATCGACCGCCTCATAATCCTAATTAGTGGTGCGAGTTTGGGAGACATCAATATTGGACGCCGTTGCCGTGGAGCTTAAAACGGATTTAGTTATATATTTGGTTTTTTGTGTGATTTGTCTACTTTTCCTTCTGGTTAATAATCTCTTTATGAAACAATTGTATGTGATACAATGCATCTCAACAACAATGATCCTCTTGGAAATGTGCCAATGGGGGAGGACGTGGATGATGACCAAGTTTATGAGGTTCCTCTTGAACCTCAAGCAAATAGACGAGGCCGCCCGCCTCAAGATAATGTTCCCATTCTACCCCCACCTCCTCCATGAGCGGCGGCACACTGGGTGTTGGCAAATGAAGGATACGGAAGTTTCATAGTCCCACCCCGCATTAGGGCGGGAAATTTTTAAATCACAAATGTTATGCTTACACTATTGGAACAACGGGGATTCTTCGCCGGGCTCCGAGTCAAAATGCATACAAGCACTTGAAAGGGTTTGTTGATACTTGCTGGGGGAGTAAACAGAACAACATCTTCGAGGATGATTTACGGTTGAGGCTATTCCCTTTCTCTCTATGGGGGAAGGCATTGGATTGGTTGGAGAGGTTGCCAAATCATTCTATCCATACACGGGATGAATTGGCCGAGAAATTTATTGCCAAGTTCTTTTCTCCCGAGCATATGGAAACTCTCAGGGATGAGATTCTAGCTTTTAAACAAGAACCCAACAAGCCTTTGCACGAGATATGGGAAAGGTACCGAACAATAGTCAAAGAGTGCCTCAACAATGACATAACTGAGGCTATGATTCAACAAACTTTCTATAGGGGGATCAATACTACAAATCAATGTGTGGTCAACCAACTCGCCGGTGGAAATTTTATGTCAATGCCATATATGGAAGCTTGTGATATCTTAGACGAAATGGCGGACACTTCATCGGTATGGAAAAGTAGAGCTAATGTGCCTCAAGGTAATCCAAATGTGATTCACCTCTACAAAGAGTTACATGATCATGGGCAAGCGATTGCCGAGTTGACCACCACAATGAATCAATTGGCCGAAGCTCAACTACAACAAGTGCAAGGTCCGATATAACGACCCGGCCGACCATTTGATGAGTTACAACCCCGCTTCCCCCATTTCTGCTTCTTTATGTGTTGTTCAGCTTTATTTCATCGTCTCGTGTTAGTTGTTTTGTGTTCGGAGTGGTCTTGGAGTGGAATGAGACACTTAGTCTCTTATCCGGAAGCTTAAGTTGGAAAAGTCAAGCGGATGTTGACTTATGTGTAGAAGGTCTCGGATGTGAATTCTGATGGTTCGGATAGCTTCTTTAGGTGATTTTAGACTTAGGAGCATGTTCGAACTGTAATTTGGGGGTCCGTGGTAGATTTAGGCTTGAATTGCCATAATTGGAAATTTGGCATTTTTCGGTCGGCAGTGGAAATCTTGATATCGGGGTCAGAATGGAATTCCAAAAATTAGAGCAGGTCCGTTGTGTCATTTGTGACGTGTGTGCAAAATTTTAGGTTATTCGGGCGAGGTTTGAATGGTGATATGTGACTTGTTGGCATGTTTGGTTGAGGTCCCGAGGGCCTCGGGATGAATTCGGGTGGTTGACGGAAAGTTTAGCTTTGAGTTAATGCTGTTGATTTTGCTGCTTCTGTCATTTCTGCAGTTGCAGATTGGGGACCGCAGGTGCGAGGTCGCAGATGCGATATGGAGATCGCAGGTGCATTTTTTGGCCATCAGGAAAAGAAAAGCAGATGCGGTTATTTGGACGCATCTGTGGCACCACAGGTGAGTGACTTGGGCGCAGATGCGGTCCTGGTTGTTTAAGTGGAAATCGCAGGTGCGGTTGGGTGGACCGCAGAAGCGGCTGCGTAGGTGGGAGTTTTAGACCCCAGATGCGGAAGTTCTGGGCAGAAAGTATATAAGTTCCCCTTCGCGAATTTCAGTCATTCTTCCACCATTTTTGGATGATTTTGCAGCTACAAGTAGTGATTTCAAGAGGGAATCGAGGGGATTCAGTGTGGTAAGCTACTTGGGCTTTGTATTTTGTGTTTGTGATGATTTTTCCACTACCTAATCATGAAATTAGTGGGGAATTTAGGGTGAAGTTGAAGGTTTAGGGCTTGAGTTTTGGAGAGCTTTGATTGGGGATTTAAGGGGCCATTTGAGGTTCGATTTTGATGGTTTTGATATATATAGGCTCGGAAGGGAAAGAAGTTTCTAGTTTTGCGATTTTTGTTGGATTACGAGACGTGGGCCCGGGCACCGGGTTTGAGTCCAATTCGTGATTTTTGGTCTAATTATTTTCGTGTGGAATTCATTCATTTAGCGTATATTGATGGTAATATACTGATTTTGGTTAGATTCGGAGCAGTTGGAGGCCGAGTCGAGAGGCAAGGGCATCGCATCGTTTTGTCCGGTTTGAGGTAAGTAATGATTTTAAATCTGATCCTGAGGGTATGAAACCCCGGACTACACATCGTCTCACTACTTTGAGGTGATGCACATGTTAGATGACTAGCGTGAGAGCGTGCACCGTTAGGGATTATGACTCGGTCCATCCTGTAGCAACTATTAAGTTGCATATCTGACTGGAAACTATTTGATACTTATGTATTTTAGAAAATATTACTATGTTGTGGGCTGAATGCCATATTTGGGCCTCGTGCCAAGCTGTTTGGACCCTTAGGGGGCTTTTTACTACTATTCCTCACTTTGACGATTTAATATCTTTACTCAGTCATGCTATGTTTTACTGATTTCATATCTCAGTCTTATTTACTCCGTTTGAGGTATAAAATGATATTTTGGCCTGAGCACCCTGTTTTACTGTTAGCCCGAGTGGCTCAAGAGGTTTCTGAATGAGTAAGGCCGAGGGCCTGTGTTGTGAGGATATCATGGGATCGGGCTGCTTGCCACAGCATGTTCTACTGATTTGTGATATATGAGAGGCTGAGGGCTTGATTTATCATGCCACGAGATGGCTTGTTATAGCGCTTGGGATGTAGGAGCCCCTCTGGAGTCTGTACACCCCCAGTGAGCGTGGGTACCCTGAGTGAGTGATATGATGTTGCCCGAGGGGCTGTTCTTGATTCATGTTCTGCCCGAGGTGCTGATTACGAATGGTTGTGAGGTTGCCCAAGGGGATGAATCTGAGTGATATTATGCCCGAGGAGCAGTTTATGACACATGCTATTTATGATTTTCCTAATTTTTACTCTAAACTTCATTGAACCTCTGTTCAAAGGATTTTTACTAAAATTGGATTTCAACGAGATGATTTAATTTATAAACTATTCTAGAAACATATTGTACTTACTATGGTGTTATGACGTGGATTTACGTGTTTCTTACTGCTCAGTCTTTATTTACTTTTATTACTTACTGAGTTGGCGAACTCACATTACTCCCTGCACCTTGTGTGTAGATCCAGGAGTTTCGGGTCGTGATAACGAGCGCTGATCTTTCATCTATTGCGGATATCCAGAGTCGGCAAGGTAATTGCATGGTGATCGCAGCCTTGCTCTTCTCCCTCTTATCTTCCTTAGACTATATTAGTATTTTCTAGACTGTGATAGTCTTAGTTGTATTTCTGAGAGTCCTTATTAGATGCCCGTGACTTGTGACACCCTGATGTCGGGCCTTTGTTCTCACTTGTGTTTAGACATATATTGTGGCATTCTACTAATTAATACCTTAAAACGTCTTTATTATGAAATGTTGGTTTGATTTGGATTGTGTCGCTTGGCCTAGTTTCATGATAGGCGCCATCACGACCGGGTAGGTTTTGGGGTCGAGACAAGTTGGTATCTGAGCCTAGGTTACATAGGTCTCACGAGTCATGAGCGGTTTTAGTAGAGTCTTGCGGATCGGTATGGAGACGTCTGTACTTATCTTTGAGAGGCTGCAGAACCTTTAGGAAAAACATCACATTCTTGAATTCTTGTCGTGCGAATCTGTTGATTCTGGTAACTAAAATTCTATTATTCTATTCTCTCACAGATGGTGAAGACATGTGCTACCGTTCAGGACGGACGACCACCAGTACCACCAGCTGGATCCACTAGAGGCCGAGGTTGCGGTCGAGGCCGTGGTAGGGGCAGAGGTGTAGCCCACAATAGCAGCGAGGGCAGCACCTGCACATCCACCAGTCGCCCCAATTCACGATCAGGTCCCAGTTATGGATGCTCCAGCAGGACCAGCTTAGGCACCGGTTGTGCCTATTGTTATCCCAGGACTTTAGGAGGCCCTAGCCCAGATTCTATCAGTGTGCACTGGCCTAGCTCAGGCAGTCTCAGCTACTACGGCCGCAGCTGCTTCTCAGGCTGGGGGAGGCACTCAAACTCCCACCGCTCGCATACCTAAGCAAGTTGTATAGGGACATTAGACACTGGGGGCACCTCCAGCCCAGCCGGTTGTAGCTACTCAGGACTATGTAGCTCCGGTTATGCCAGAGGACGAGCAGCGCAGATTGGAGAGGTTTGGTAGACTCCAGCCTCCGTCATTTAATGGTGCTGAGGGTGAGGATGCACAGGGTTTATTGGATAAGTGTCAGACAATGCTTCGAACCGCAGGTATTCTGGAGACCAGTAGGGTCTCATTCAGTACTTTCTAGTTCTTTGGGGCTGCACTTAGTTGATAGGAGGCTTATAAGAGGCGTAGGCCAGTTAGCACAACGCCCCTTTCTTGGTAGTAGTTCTCCGTTCTCTTTCTGGAGATGTTTGTACCTGAGTCTCGCCGAGTTCGAGCAGCTTCATTAGGGTGATAGGTCTGTAACACAGTATGAGATGCGGTTCTTCGAGTTGCCTCGTCATGGGGTCTGGTTGGTTTCCACAGACCGAGAGAGGATCAGGAGGTTTATACATGGCCTCGGTTTTCAACTTCGATTTCTTATGACTAGAGAGGGGATATCTGATGCTACTTTTGATGAGGTTGTTGATATAGCTCGACAGATTGAGATGGTTCGTAGTCAAGAGAGGATTGGGAGGGAGGACAAGAGGCTTCGTGGTCAGGGTGGATTCAGTGGTGCTCCTCATGGGGGTCAGTTTCAGCACGACAGAGGCTGTCCATTCAGCCATGCTCAGTCAGTTCGCCCAGTTTATCGTGGGGCATCATCGGACCATGGTTCTCACAGTTCTCATCAGGGCCATTCATCACTTAGTGCCCTTCCAGCCCAGATTTCGTCCCGTGCTCCATCAGTTCAGGGCTCTTCCATGCTAGGTTCTTCTGCTAGTCATTCCGATGCTAGGGGTTCCCTTCAGTCCCCGCCTCCAGCACCAGGGGGTTGCTATGAGTGTGGAGAGTTGGGGCATATGTGGAGGCAGTTTCCTCATCATCATGAGGGTCCGCCTCAGTAGAGGAGTCATCCATCGACTACAGCACCAGTTACTTCACCACCGGCACAATCAGCAAGGGGTGAAGGATAGTCAGCTAGGGGTCGCCCTAGAAGAGGAGGTCGATCAGGTGGTGGTCAGGACCGTTTCTATGCACTCCCAGCCAGACCAAATGTTATTGCTTCAGACGCTGTGATTACAGGTATTGTTTCAGTCTTCCATAGAGATGCCTCTGTGTTATTTGACCCTGGTTCCACTTTTTCATATGTGTCATCATATTTTGCTGGTTATTTGGCCCGTGAGTCTCTTGTTTCATCTGTTCGTGTATCTACTCCGGTGGGCGATACTATTATTGTGGACCACGTATATCGGTCGTGTGTGGTGACTATTGGGGGTTTGGAGACCCGAGTGGACCTTCTTTGCTTTGTATGGTGAATTTTGATGAGATATTAGGCATGGATTGGTTATCTTTTTTTCGTGCTATTTTGGACTGTCATCCTAAGACACTAACATTGGCCATGCTGAATGTGCCACGGATTGAGTGGCGAGGTTCGACGGATTATGTTCCCAGTAGGGTGATTTCATTTTTGAAGGCTCGGCGGATGGTAGGGAAGGGTTGTCTTTATTACTTGGCCTTCGTGAGGGATGTCAGTGCAGAGGCTCCTACCATTGATTCAGTCCCAGTAGTGAGGGATTTTCCAGATACGTTTCCTGCAGACCTATCGGGCATGCCACCGGCCAAGGATATTGATTTTGGTATTGATTTGGTGTCGGGCACTCAGCCCATTTCTATTCCACCGTATGGTATGGCACCGGCGGAGTTGAAGGAGTTGAAGGAGCAGCTTCAGGAGCTCCTTGATAAGGGGTTTATTCGTCCTAGTGTGTCCTCTTGGGGTGCGCCCGTTCTATTTGTGAAGAAGAAAGATGGCACGATGAGGTGTGCATTGATTATAGGCAGTTGAACAAAGTCACAATCAAGAACAAGTATCCTTTGCCTCGTATTGATGATTTATTTGACCAACTTCAGGGAGCGAGGGTGTTCTCCAAGATTGATCTCAGGTTGGGGTATCACCAGTTGAAGATCAGGGACTCGAATGTTCTTAAGACAACTTTCAAGACCCGATATGGTCATTATGAGTTCCTTGTGATTCTTTTGGGCTGACCAATGCCCCAGTAGCGTTCATGCATTTGATGAACAGCGTGTTTCGGCCCTATCTCGACTCGTTTGTTCTTTTATTCGTTGATGATATTCTGGTATACTCGCGTAGTCAGGAGGAGCACGTTGAGCATTTGAGATTTATATTGCAGCAGTTGAAGGAGGAGAAGCTTTATACAAAGTTCTCCAAGTGTGAGTTTTGGCTCAGTTCAATGGCTTTCTTGGGGCACGTGGTGTCTAGTGAGGGTATTCGGGTTGATCCGAAGAAGATAGAGGTGGTTCAGAGTTGGCCCAGACCATCCTCAGCTACAAAGATTCGCAGCTTTCTTGGGTTGGCGGGTTATTACCGTTGGTTCGTTCAGGGATTTTCATCTATAACGTCACCCTTGACCAAATTGACTCAAAAGGGTGCTCCTTTCAGGTGGTCGGATAAGTGTGAGGCGAGCTTTCAGAAGCTCAAGACTGCCTTGACCACAACTCCAGTGTTAGTTTTGCCATCAGCTTCAGGTTCATATATGGTATATTGTGATGCTTCTCGAGTTGGTATTGGGTGTGTGTTGATCCAGGAGGGTAAAGTGATTGCTTATGCTTCTCGTCAGTTGAAGCCCCATGAGAAGAATTACCCTGTTCATGATTTGGAGTTGGCTGCCATTGTTCACGTGTTGAAGATTTGGAGGCATTATCTCTATGGCGTATCTTGTGAGGTGTTTCCTGATCATTGTAGCCTCCAGCACTTGTTCAAGCAGAAGGATCTCAATTTGAGGCAACAGAGATGGTTGGTGCTGCTAAAGGACTATGATATTATTATCTTGTACCATCCGGGGAAGGAGCCGACGCCATGAGTAGGAAGGCGGTGAGTATGGGCGGTTTGGTGTATATTCCTGTTGGGAAGAGCCTCTTTCAGTTGATGTTCAGGCCTTGGCCAATCGGTTTGTGAGGTTGGATATTTCGGAGCCCAGTCGGGTCTTAGCTTGTGTGGTTTCTCGGTCTTCCTTGTTTGATCGTATCAGAGAGCGTCAGTATGATTATCCTCATTTGCTTGTCCTCAAGGACAGAGTTCATCACGACGATGCCAGAGATGTGACTATTGGTGATGATGGGGTATTAAGGATGCCGGCCGGATATGTGTACCCAATATAGATAGGCTTCGGGAGTTAATTCTGGGGGAGGACCATAGCTTGCGGTATTCCATCCACCGGGTGCCGCGAAGATGTATCGGGATTTGAGACATCACTACTGGTGGAGAAGAATGAAGAAAGATATAGTGGAATTTGTAGCTCGGTGTCTCAATTGTCAGCAGGTGAAATATGAGCAACAGAGACCGGGTGGCTTGATTCAGCAGATGGATATTCCAGAGTGGAAGTGGGAGTGGATCACCATGGCTTTCGTAGTTGGACTCCCACGGACTTTGAGGAAGTTCGATGCTATCTGGGTGATCGTGGATCGGTTGACCAAGTCCGCGCACTTCGTTCCTGTGTGTACTACATATTCTTCAGAGCGGTTAGCTGAGATTTATATCCGAGAGATTGTTCGCCTGCATGGTCCCAGTTTCCACCATTTCAAACAGAGGTACTCAGTTCACTTCGTAGTTTTGGAGAGCCGTGCAGCGAGAGTTGGATACTCAGGTTGAGTTGAGCACATCTTTTCACCCTCAAACGGATGGACAGTCCGAGCGCACTATTCAGATATTGGAGGACATGTTGCGCGCTTGTGTCATTGATTTTGGGGGTTCATGGGACCAGATTCTATCGCTCGCGGAGTTTGCATATAGTAACAGTTATCATTCGGGTATTCAGATGGCTCCATATGAGGCTTTATATGGGAGACGGTGTAGATCTCCAGTAGGTTGGTTTAAGCCGGGTGAGGCTACGCTTTTGGGTACAAACTTGGTACAGGATGCTTTGGACAGGTGAAAGTGATTTAGGAGCAGCTTCGTACAGTGCAGTTGAGACAAAAGAGTTATGCTAACAGGAAGGTTCGTGATGTGTCTTACATGGTTGGGGAGAAGGTTCTACTGAAGGTTTCACCCATGAAGGGTGTTATGAGATTTGGGAAGAAGGGTAAATTGAGTCCTCGGTTCATTGGGCCATTTGAGGTGCTTCGGAAGATTGGGGAGGTGGGTTATGAGCTTGCCTTCCCGCCTAGCTTGTCGAGTGTGCATCTAGTATTTCATGTTTCTATGCTCCGGAAGTATATTGGCGATCCTTCTCATGTTTTGGATCTCAGCACGGTTCAGTTAGATGGTGATTTGACTTATAATGTGGAGCCAGAGGCTATTTTGGAGCGGCACTTCCGAAAGTTGAGGTCAAAGGATATAGCTTCAGTGAAAGTGCAGTGGACAGGTTGGCCCGTGGAGGAGGCACTTGGAAGACCGAGCGGGAGATGCGGAGTAGATATCCACACCTTTTTGAGGCTTCAGGTATGTTTCTTGACTTGTTCGAGGACGAATGTTTGTTTAAGAGAGGGAGGATGTAACGACCCGGCCGGTCATTTCATGAATTACAGCCCTGCTTCCCCCATTTTTGCTTCTTTATGTGTTGTTCAACTGTATTTCATCATATCGTGTTGGTTGTTTTGTGTTCGAAGTGGTCTTGGAGTGGAATGAGACACTTAGTCTCTTATTTGGAAGCTTAAGTTGGAAAAGTCAACCGGATTGTGACTTATGTGTAGAAGGTCTCGGATATGAATTCTGATGGTTCGGATAGCTTCGTTAGGTGATTTTGGACTTAGGAGCGTGTTCGGTATGTAATTTTGCGGTCCGTGGTAGATTTAGGCTTGAACTGGCGAAATTGGAAATTGGGCGTTTTTCGGTCCGCAATGGAAATCTTGATATCAAGGTTGGAATGGAATTCCGAAAATTGGAGCAGGTGCGTTGTGTCATTTGTGACATTTGTGCAAAATTTCAGGTTATTCGGGCGAGGTTTGATAGGTTTTGGCATCGTTTGCGGAATTCGGAAGTTTGGAAATCCTTAGGCTTGAATCCGAGGGTGATTTGGTGTTTTGACGTTGTTTTGAGTGCTCCAAAGGTTGGAATAAGTTTGAATGGTGATATGTGACTTGTTGGCCTGTTTGGTTGAGGTCCTAAAGGCCTCGGGATGAATTTGGGTGGTTGACGAAAAGTTTGGCTTTGAGTTGATGCTGCTAATTTTGCTGCTTCTGTTATTTCCGCACATGCAGATTGGGGACCGCAGGTGCGAGGTCGCAGATGCGATATGGAGATAGCAGGTGCATTTTTTGGCCATCAGGAGAAGAACTGCAGATGTGGTTATTTGGATGAATCTGCAGCGCCGCAGGTGGGTGACTTGGGCGCAGATGCAGTCCTAGCCGTTTAAGTGGAAACCGCAGGTGCGGTTGGGTGGACCGCAAAAGCGGTTGCGCAGGTGCGAGTTTTGGACCGCAGATGCGGAAGTTCTGGGCAGAAAGTATATAAGTTCCCTTTCGCGAATTTCTGTCATTCTTCCACCATTTTTGGACGATTTTGGAGCTCTAAGCAGTGATTTCAAGAGGGAATCGAGGGGATTCAGTGAGGTAAGCTACTTGGGCTCTGTATTTTGTGTTTGTGATGATTTTTCCACTAACTAATCATGAAATTAGTGGGGAATTTAGGCTGAATTTGAAGGTTTAGGGCTTGAGTTTTGGAGAGCTTTGATTGGGGATTTCAGGGGCCATTTGAGGTCCGATTTTGATGGTTTTGATATGTATAGGCTCGGGAGCGAAAGAAGTTTCTAGTTTTGTGATTTTTGTTAGATTCTGAGACGTGGGCCTGGGGGCCGGGTTTGAGTCTAATTCGGAATTTTTGGTCTAATTTGATTATTTTCGTGTGGATTTCATTCCTTTAGCATATATTGATGATAATATACTGATTTTGGTTAGATTCGGAGCATTTGGAGGCCGAGTCGAGAGGCAAGGGCATCGCGGGTTAGAGTTTTGTCCAGTTTCAGGTAAGTAATGACTATAAATCTTGTCCTGAGGGTATGAAACCCCGGATTACACATCATTTCACTACTTTGAGGTGACGCACACGCTAGATGACGAGCGTGAGGGCGTGCACCGTTGGGGATTGTGACTTGGTCCATCCTGTAGTAACTATTAAGTTGCATATCAGACTGGAAACTATTTGATACTTATGTATTTTAGAAAATATTACTATGTTGTGGGCTGAATGCCATAGTTGGGCCTCGTGCCAAGCTGTTTGGACCCTTAGGGGGCTTTTTACTACTATTCCTCACTGTGTTGATTCAATATATGTACTCAGTCATGCTATATTTTACTGATTTCATAACTTAGTCTTATTTACTCTGTTTGAGGTATCAAATGATATTTTGGGATGCGCACCCTATTTTACTGTTAGCTCGAGTGGCTTGAGAGGTTTCAAACTGAGTAAGGACGAGGGCCTGTGTTCTGAGGATATCATGGGATCGGGCTGCGCTCCGCAGCATGTTGTACTGATTTGTGATATATGAGAGGCCGAGGGCCTGATTTATTATGCCACGAGATGGCTTGTTATAGCGCTTAGGCTGTAGGAGCCCCTCCGGAGTCTGTACACCCCTAGTGAGCGTGGGTACCCTGAGTGAGTGATATTATGTTGCCCGAGGGCTGTTCTTGATTCATGTTGTGCCCGAGGGGCTGATTACGAGTGGTTGTGAGGTTGCCTGAGGGGCTGAATATGAGTGATGTTATGCCCGAGGGGCGGTTTATGATACATGCTATTTATGATTTTCCTCATTTTTACTCTAAAATTCATTGAACCTCTTTTGAAACTGTTAGAGAATCATTTTCAGAGGATTTTTACTAAAATTGGATTTTAACGAGATGATTTAATTTATAAACTATTTGGGAAACATACCGTACTTACTGTGGTGTTATGAGGTGGATTTACGTGTTTCTTACTACTCAGTCTTTATTAACTTTTGTTACTTATTGAGTTGGCGTACTCACATTACTCCCTGCACCTTGTGTGCAGATCCAGGAGTTGCGGGTCATGATAGCGAGCGCGAATGCTTCATCCGTCGCGAATATCCGGAGTCGGCAAGGTGGCTGCATGGCGATCGCAGCCTTGCTCTTCTCCCTCTTATCTTCCTTAGACTATACTTAGTATTTTCCAGACTGTGATGTCTTAGTTGTATTTCAGACAGTCCTTATTAGATGCTCGTGACTTGTGACACCCCGATGTCGGGCCTTTGTTCATCCGCACTTGTTTTTAGACTTATACTGTGGCATTCTACTAATTAATAGATTAAAACGTCTTTACTACGAAATATTGGTTTGATTTGGATTGTGTCGGCTGGCCTAGTTTCATGATAGGCCCCATCACGATCGGGTAGGTTATGGGGTCGTGACATCCGAAGCAAGTAAATACAATGGAGGGAGTGAATATGATGGTTAACAAGAGAAGGCAAATTGGTCCTCAAGTGCAAAACCGGGTTGAAAATTATGAGCAAGATGATAGTGGATTTGATTAAGAAGGGCAATAAAATGAGCAAGAGGATAAAGTACAATATGTGAATGACTTCCAAGGGCAAAGAAACAACAATCAAGGCCCAAGTCAACGATAATGGTGACCACAAGGAAATCAAGGAAATTGAAATTCAAGCAATCAAGGTGGTTGGAACAATCAAAACAACCAAGGGAATTGGAACAATCAAGGCAATCAAGGAAATTGGAATGGTCAAATTAACCAAGGCAATTGGAGTGGCAATAATCAAGGCTATTGGAGAGGTAGCAATCAAGGAGGGTGGAACAACAACAACAGCCGTGGGTCGGGTTTTCAAAGGCCCCCGATATTTCAACAACCGAGCAATCCACCTCCCTATCCTTCTCAAGGTCCGAGCTCTTCCACCAATGAGATGGGATGAATCGAGAACATGTTTAAACAGATTATGGAGAAGAATGCCGACTCCGATGCTCAACTAGCCTCTCTCAAAACTTCTATTCATAATTTGAAGTTCAATTGAGCCAAATCTCGCAAGCTTTGAACACTCATCCTAAGGGGGCACTACCAAGTGATATGGTGGTGAACCCAAAGAGTGGGAATAATACGGGACATGCTATGGATGTGACTACAAGAAGCGGAAAAGGTGGAGATGCAAGCACCTCAAATCAAAGAAGAATTGTGAATGATGATGTTGTGGTGCAAGAAGATGAAATTCCAAGCAATGTGGTTCATGCTAATGAAAAAGCGAGAATTGATATTGATGTAAATGTGGAGGAGACACAAGAAGAAGTGAACCCGTCTAGGGAACACATAATTGACATGCCGGAACCGGTAGTTCCAAAGGCTAAGGCACCAATGCCAAGGCCTCCTCCTCCATACCCTCAAAGTCTTGCAAAGCAAAATAGCAAGAACCAATTCAAAAAGTTTATTGACATGATGAAAAGTTTGTCGATCAATGTACCATTAGTTGAGGCTTTAGAGCAAATTTCGGGTTATGCAAAGTTCATGAAGGACTTGGTGACCAAGAAGAGGTCGATGAATTGTGAGACTATCAAGATGACACATCAAGTGAGTTCTATTGTGCACTCAATGGCTCCTAAATTGGAAGATCTGGGCGCTTTTACAATCCCTTGTACCATTGGAAACGCCGATTTTGCCAAAGATTTATGTGATCTTGGGGAAAGTATCAACATGATGCCCTAGTCGGTGTTCAAAACTTTACGAATTGGGCAACCGAGACCCACATCTATGAGGTTGCAAATGGCGGATCGTACTATGAAGAGACATTGGGTATTATTGATGATGTGTTGGTTCGTGTTGACAAGTTCATCCTCCCGACGGACTTTGTGATTCTTGATTGTGATGTGGACTGTGTGGTGCCCATTATTTTGGGTAGACCTTGCTACGGGGAAGGATCTTGTTGATGTGGAAGCCGGTGAGCTCACTTTCCGGGTGGATGATGAAAAGGTGGTCTTCCATGTGTGCAAATCTATGAGGCAACCAAATAGCAATGAAGTTTTTTCGTTCGTGGATTTGGTGACCAATGTGATTATTCATGATGCTAGTGCCACAATGAGTTTGAGGATAATATGGAAGCTGTTTTGCTCAACCTTAATGATAATGAGGAGAAAGAAGGTTATGTGGAGTGTGTGAATGCATTGCAAGGAATGGGGTCGTACACTTATGAGCCCCGCAAGCTATCCTTGGATCTTGAAAATCGGAAGACTCCTCTAACAAATCCCTCAATCGAGGATCCTCCCACTTTGGAGTTAAAGCCATTGCCTCCGCATCTCATGTATGAATTCCTTGGCCCTTCTTCTACTTTACCGGTTATTTTTTCCTCTTGTTTGACTAACGTGCAAGTAGAGTCCATATTGGAGGTGCTACAAAGGAGGAAGTGAGCAATCAAATGGCCATTTGCGGATATCCGGGGCATAAGTCCCGCCTTTTGCATGCACAAGATTGTTTTGGAGGAGGGTGCCAAACCCTACGTNATGTCTTTTTCTTTTCTTTTTCTCCTTCATCAGATTGGCTTTGTTTTGTGCTAACTAGTTTTGAAGTGTATGCCGGAATGGGTGTGCATTGCAGGGCCTATACCTAGAAAAATTTGGCCAAGTGTTGAAATTATGCGCACCGCACCAAAATTATGCGGACCGCACAAAAATGTTGCAACCGCAGAGAAGGGTATGCGGCCGCACAATTCTTTGTGCGGCCGCACAACTGGAGATCACCAACTCTCTGAAGCTGGAATTTGCAACAAAATGGCCAAAATGCGGCTGCACATGTATGTGGACCGCACAAAGATTTGTGGGCGCTCTCATTTTTGTGCGGATCGCAGAGCTCAATACATGTACAGGTAAAGAGTGCGGACCGCACTCAAAATTGTGAGGCCGCACTCAGGTAATTTCTGGACCGACTTGGTCAAAGTATAAATAGGGCTTTTCACCACTATTCACACTTTACGCTCTCTGAACTCCCAAGCCCTAGAAAACACTATGCATCCCAAAAATAGTTCACAAGTCACACTCAACTCATGAAGTTAGATTCTCACCTGCATCATTCACTACTGGTATGATTCATTTTTCTCACCTGCATCATTCATTTTTCTTAATTTTTTTTGTTTTCTTTGATTAGTTTAGTTATTTATAGGCCTAAAAATGTCAAATGTGCTTAATATGTGCTTCAAAATCATGTGGGTAGCTTCGTATATGTCCACTAGGGATTGGGTATACCACTAATCTTGTCAATTTGTGCACACCATGTTTAATTTGTGAAAACAATTGCAAGAACCCTAAGTGTAGCACCGTCACTGTTTGAATTGTGCGCCCGCACACATTTTTGTGCGATCCGCATAGCTGTTAAATAGGGTAAAGTTGGTGCTTGAAATGTGCGGACCGCACTCACAATTTTGCGGTCCACAGAAAAATTGTGCGGCCGCATAAAAATGTGTGCGATCGCACTTTTGAACTTCAGAGAATCAGAAAATCAGGTTTGGACTTGTGCGGTCTACACTTGAGGATATGCGACCGCACTCACAATTATGTGGTCTGCACTTCAGGGTGTACGGTCCGCGCTGTCTCTTTGATGACTGTGTTCGGCAATTGTTTTGCAAATACATTAATTGTTTTAAACTCAACTGACCTATGTTCCTTGTATTGCAGATAATGGTTAGATCAAGTGGTAGAGGCGATACATCAAAAGGGAGATGTGAATCCTCCTGAGGCATAGGCAAAGGTACTCAGCCTCTTGGAATCTAATCCAAACCAATTACCAAAAAGTCGACCACTGGGAGAGGTCGAGCCACTGTGCCCTCTGAGTCTAGTTCATATGCCTCGTCTAGGGATGCTTCAGAGGGCAACTCTGTGGAAGGGCAGCTGGAACCCCAATCACAACAACTTCAAGGGAGATACCAACTCCATGATGAACCCTCCACCTCAGCAAGTTCTTCTAAGGGTTCAGAGGCAGGCAGCCAAGGTTTAGAGCCCTCCTCTACACACACTCCTCCTTCACCGATTGATTTAGATGATGATGATGATGATGATGATGATGATGATGATGATGGTAGAGGAGGTGATACTCTAGTGGTACGGCCGTGAGAGGTCAAAGAAGAAGGAAATATAAGAGGATCGCCTTGTGAGTTTGACGGCCTTCACAAGAATCAGGGAGTGGTGGCCCCAGAGATCGCTCACACTTGAGTGACAGTTCTTACTTAAGGATTTGGATGTTCACATTTCAAATGTCCTTAGACATTTTCGGTAGCAAAAGGGGTGGAGGTGGTTCGACCAAAGTGTCATAGATGCAAATGAGCACGTGGTTAAAGAAATCTATGACAATGTGGCTCACATAAAGAAGGGAACCAAGATAACAAAAGTGAGGAATCTGAAAGTCAAATTTGACGCCTGCTCTTTGAACACTTATGTGGGATTTAAAGAAGTAGAAGCAGTCCAGTATTTGGAGAAGCTTGCTATGGGTGATGCAGCTCGCCCGTGGCTAGCTGAGATTTTGGCTGCTCGAGGACCACCACCTCCATGGATCACAGTAGGGGTTCCTATCTTCCGGGCCACCCTAAATTTTGAAGCTAAAGGGTGGCAAACCTTTGTGTGTAGTCGTATTGATCCGTGCTTGAATGAAAACAATCTCCCTCTTCCCCGAGCAATTTTGGTGGCTTCTATTATGGCTGGGTACCCGATCAATGTGGGTGAATCATGTCAACCAACATCACACTTGCTATCCAAAAGGGTGAAAGATCCTACCCTTACCCAAACACCCTCACAGAAAATTTTAATAATGCAAAGGTAGAGCCGAGGCCATATGATACAAAGGTAAATGCCAAGAAGCCCTTCGCATGGTACCACCTGCAAGGTGCTGACAACCCAAAGTTCAAGGGTAAGGAAACTACCTTCACTGGCCAGTCCGAGGAGCCAATGGTAGTGGTTAAAGATTCAGCTGCCGAGCCTTCCATTGTGTCCATGCCTTCCACAGCAGCCAAGCCTTCCACTAGGACAACTGACATGCTACCACCTTCTTCTTCAAGACCATCAGCTTCATTGTCAGTGCCAGCCTCATCCACTTATCCACACACTACGCTGTGAGTCTCCCAGACATTGGCGAGCCTCAACAACTGGATGCAGACAGCTACTTCAAAGCATCTGACATATTCAGTGTTGTTGTAGCACAGTCTTCTACCCCAGCAGCACCACATATACCTCCGTCAGTGGAGGAAACATTGAAGAAGATTCTGGAAAAGTAGAAGACTATCATGGCTACATTGGTGGCACACGGGAAAGCTATTGAGGATTTGGGCAAACAGGTTAAGAAGATGCAGAAATCACAGGCATCAAAGAAGTCAGTGGACAGATTGAGCAAACAGGTGGCCAAGCTTGATCAGTTGGAGATATCCCTCTTGACCTTCTTATGGAGACAACACGAGCAGCCCCGACAGCACCAACAGCACCAGCAGTACCCGAGGCATCACAGGCAGCAGCTGGCTAGTCTGAAGAGCCAGACCTTACTGCCCACACCGCTGAAGGAGATGCTCCAGATGCTCAGAAACCCCGTTGTCCCTCAACCATGTGACGATGAGATACAGCTGGAGGAGACCGAGGGTGCTGAGGATGCCCTGCACACTAAGACAACATAGGGAGTTCTCTTAGCTCTCTTCCCTTCCTTGTTTTTATTTTTGTTAAGCATTGAAGACAATGCTTATTTTTATTAAGGGGGTGGTCTATTTTGATTGATTTGACATTGACATTGGCCTGTAATAACTCTAATACTCTTTTTTTTTATTGTTATTTTCTCTTTGGTTATGTATATATTCCTCCTTTTTTCCCTTGATGTATATTCATTTTCCCCTCAATTTGTATATTTATTTGTCTTACTTTCTGTAGTTTATTTCATAGCTCCTTTAGTATGTTTGTCTTAGTAGTATAACTTCTTATTTACTTTAGTAGCTTCTTTTTGATTTGTTATCTTCTTTTTACATTTGAGTGAACAATAAGCCTTCAATTTTCTTATGCCACGGTTCTTTTCAAAGGTGGGTTTTGTGTGAACCGGGTGGCTATTCCCACAATTGATGGTGTGACAACCTTTTTAAGAGATTGAGTCCGTTTTCTTTTATGATTAGGAAAAAATAATAGTAAGGAATAAAAGGGTGTCAAGCATGCTCACTTGGTACCAACACATTTACCTTCGACCTTATGGTTAAAAACAAGTTGTTGGCAGAAAATTGCTCTAGTTGTTATCTTTTGACTCTTGTGTTGACTTAAGCAGTCATCAAGTGGTCCAATCGAGCCATTTGTGATTCTCAATCATAACTAGGGTTGTTGTTGGCCCTTGACTCTGTTCTATTAAGCAATCCAGTAGCGTGAGGGTGAGATATTCAGTTGCAAGTCCAAGTACCCGTGCTAATAGTCTAGAACTTGCCCCAAATATTTTTCTAGGCAAAATACTGAGTGTAGCTTGAGAAATGATTGTAGGCTCTCCTTGATTCAATTTGAAATCTTTCATTGCCTACCAATGTGATATCCCTAGTCAACCCATTTGATCCTAATCCCTTTTTCATTCAATAACCACGTTTTAATTTTTGTATAATATATACATACTATGAGCTCGTTTGAATTGGCTTGTTTTAAGTGCTTTTAAGCCAAAATAGCTTTTAAGTTATTTTGTAGTATTTGGATAAAGTAAAAAGGTTCTTTTAAACACTTGTTTTTAAGCTAAAATGACAAAAATAAGCCAAAAGCAAAAAGTTAGAATTCCTAACTTATGGCTTAAAAACTATTTTGGCTTAAAATAACTTAAAATAAGTCCATCCAAACGGGCTCTATATTTTTCACCACTTAAGATTTTTAGTCGCAAGAGATGTTTGATTTTTGTAAAATATATACATACTATATTTTTTCTTTTTCTTAAAAGGACATGTAAAGAAAGAGAAAAAAAATCAAGAAAACTTGATCTTTATGTATAAGCATAGAGTTGTTTTTCCTCAAACGTAAAATGGATTACTTCTTCCGAGGACTAAAGTTGTAATGACCCACCTATTCACTTAGACCATTTTCGAGCACTTCATTTTCTCGGAGTACCTGAAAATAATAATAATAGGAAATGAAAAGGGGAAAAATATGAATTTATCGCCCAAATCAACGGAATCAAATTTTATGAATCTGTTCTCTAATTTTTTTTCCTTTTCTTTTCTATTTCCTTTATATTTTCCTTTCATTGGCATAAAAAAGTATGTAACTAAAGAGACTCAAAGCATCACTAAACTGTTTTTTAAAATAAAACTGAAAAGTAAGAACATAAATGCAAAAAAGAAATGAGTCAGTAGAATCAAATTAATATAGTTGAGGCAATATCATTGAAATAGTTCTTACCAACATATATTTGAAGGGATCAATTTAACGATCTATGGAGAAAGGCTTCACAGTCTTGAAGAAAAACACTACTTCCCCATGGTAGAGTCACGTTCACTATAGCTCATCCACGTGGACATTACATAAACCTTCTAAATGTTATAAAGTCAAAGACACAATCACAAAAGTGTACGAAGTAATTTGGAACTACAATAGAAACTTTAAAATTCATTGAGGTGTTATAGATAAAAGATCAAATATCCAATTTCAATGCGATTTGAGTTTATAATGCGTAAACAAAATAACCTCATAGATGCTTAACTTCATAAAATAGTCATATAGGACACTAATAGCAGAATCAGACAGCTCTTCCACTTCCACCTGTTGAAAGCCACAATACTTAGTCTATTCTCGGTATTTTCTTTATATTCATTATATTATCTACATATAAATATAAATAAAGAAGCAATAAAAATGGTTCAACTTAAAAGATTAAGGAATAAGAACTTACTTGAGATTTTCTGGGGAAAGTTTAGTTTCTTTCTGAAAACATCATTCATGATGCTGTCAAGATCATCATCGGTTGCTACCAGGATATATAGAGGATTGCAGATGAAAGATGCTGAGAACCAGTCCCCTCATTAGGATGCCTTTCTACATGACCAAGATAACACCATGTTATGAATCTTCATTATCTTCAGTGTCACGACCCAATTTCCATTTCAGGTCGTGATGGCGCCCAACGCCGTTGTTAGGCAAGCCAAATGTGATGACCCAACAGGTCATCTCATATTTTAGAACTCGATTCCGTGTTTCGAGGCCTTCAAAACCTTATTTTATTCCTCCTCAATTTGCATGTGCAGTCCGGGCGTATTTCCGGAAAGCTTTTATGTTGAAAGTTGATAAAAATAATAATTTTTGCCTTTAAAAATTGATTTAGTTGACTTCGATCAATGTTTTGAGTAAATGGACCCGTAATCTTATTTTGACGGTCCTGGTGGATCCGTATCAAAATATGGGACCTGGGCGTATGCCCGAAATCGAATTCCGAGGTCCCTAGCTAGAGAAATGATTTTTTGAAGAAAATTGAAAGACTGGAAATTAAATGGTTTTAAGAAATTGGTTAATGTTTGATCTTGTTGGTATCGGGCTCGTATTTTGATTCCGGAGCCCGGACATGTCCAAAATAATATTTATACCTTATTTGCAAAATTTGGTGAGAAACGGAATTGATTTGACATGATTTGGACTTCCAGTTGTGAAGATAGGAATTTCAAAGTGTTCTTAAGAATTTCATGTGATTTGGTGCTAAATTCGTAGTTCTAGGTGTTATTTTGGTGATTTGATCGCACGAGCAAGTCCATATGATATTTTTAGAATTGTGAGCATATTTGGTTTGGAGCCCAGAGGGCTTGGGTGAGTTTCGGATAGGCTACGGGTTGTTTGAAACTTAGGAATATGGTGTATTTTGCTGCTACTAGTGTGCTGGTGCTTTGTGCTTCGCGATCGCGAAGGGGAAACAGGGTTGGGGAGGAATTTACTCATCGTGAACGCGAAGACTTGGTTGCGAACGCGGAGCAATGGGGGTCCTACCCTCCTCAAACGCGGCCAGCTAGACGCGAACGCGACGGCTTAGGGAACTGGGAGAGGGGTCAGTTGTTCTTCTACGCAAACACGATCATTGGGTTGCGCACGCGAAGGCCAGGGGGGAGCAGCCTTTCACGAACGCGTAGTGAGACTCGCGAACGCGTAGGCCTTTGGGCCGCTGCTTCTCACGATCGCGACAGGCCCTTCGCGAACGCGAAGAAGGCCTGTCCAGTGATTTTAAAACAGACCAAAAACGGGAATTCTTCAAAATTTCATATCTCTTTCCCTAGAACTCGACCTAGGACGATTTTTGAAGAGGGAATTCAACACCAAATCATAGGTTTGTACTCGTTTCCTTCAATTTCCAACTTCATCCATTAGATTCCTAGTCCTAAATCTTGTTCTTTCATGGTAGAATTAAGGATTTTGGGGGAATTGGGGGGGTTGCAAATTGGGGAATTAGACCTCGATTTGGGATCGGATTCCGGAACTAGTTACATATTCGGGCTCGGGGGTGAATGGGTGAATGGGTTTTGGTCTGAACTTTGAGTTTTGGCCAAGCGGGCCCAGGGTCGATTTTTGACTTTTTGGAGGAAATATTGGAAAACCTAAATTTATGTATTGAAATTGATTCTTTTAGCAATATTTGATGTTATTAAGTTAATTATGGCTAGATACGAGTGGTTTGGAGGTGAAATCTAAAGGAAAAGCGGTAACTGCATAGTGAGTGGCATATGGATCGAGGTAAGTATTGTGTCTAACTTTGACTCGAGGGATTAGGAATCCTTGACTTAACTGCTATGTAAAAATCCATGTGAGTGGCGTATAGGTGAGGTGACGAGTACCTATGCGCCACCAATTTATCTGTTTTGCCTGTTTTCTTCCCGTTGTTATTATATTGTCTTCCCTGTCTTTACTGCTACATGCTTTACTGGTATTTTCATGCTTAATTGCTACTTGTCAGACATTGTTTTCCATTGTTGAATGTATTAGCTACCCAGTAGTTTCATTGTCTCATATTACTGGTTTAAGCTTGTTTATCGGTGTTTCATGGTATATTTTGGATTAGTTTCGGTGAGTAGTATTATTTATGTGAAGTTTCATAATGTACAAGCTTTCCGTGTCCTTTGGTTTGAGGTTTAAATATTGTGAGGAGCTTTGAGTTAAATTGTCAAATTTCTATATTGAGTAATTGATGTTGGTATGGTGGGATCGGATTGTGTGCTGCAACAGAAGGAATAAGGGTGATATGTTGTCACGACCCAAACCCCGATCCGGTCGTGATGGCGCCTCTCGTGAAGACGAAGGCCAGTCAACCAACCCAAATTGCCTTTTCAGAATAGTTAATATTAATAAGCAGATTTAGCATAACTAAATAACCACAGTCTAAACAAAAGATTTCTTTATTAAGTGCGGAATACAACACAAACACAGCCCAAATCGGGGTGTCCCCAGTCACGAGCATCTATTAGAGTGTAAATACAACTACAAGGACTGAATTAACAAAACAGGAATGATGAACATAAGGGAGAAAAGCGGTGCTGCGAACGCTGGCAGCCACCTCGCTAAACTAAGTCAACACTGCCTCTGATCAGCCAAAACCCACTACCGGGTGGACAAATACCTGCATCTGCACACGAGGTGCGGGGAGTAAAGTGAGCACTCCAACTCAGTGAGTAATAAAGGTAAATAACAACTGAATAGTAAGAAATCACGCAAAGCAACCAACATGCTGTATAGAAGCAGTGTAAAACCCTTTGAGAAAAGCAGTGAAACTGTGAAATCTTTAGAAAATATCTTAGCTCAGTTTAATCCTCTTTTGAAAAATAACTTTTTCAACGGTTACGCAATGATTGCAAAACAGTTAGTGTCGATAAACACAGAAAATCCGCCCCTCGGGCACAAATACCACAGTATAACAGGTAAAATGACAAGTAAATATGAAAGATGGACACATAAAGGTTCGCCCCTCGGGCAATATCTCAGAACAGTACCAGCCCCTCGGGCTCACTCTCATAACACTCTCAGCCCCTCGGGCTCTCTCTCTCAGATCACTCTCAGAATAGTATCATATAGTAACCGCTGCGGCACGCAGCCCGATCCATATATCGTCGACGGCGCTCACTGGCGGTGCGCAGACTCCAGGAGGGGCCCCTTACGGCCCAAGCGTAATATCAAGCCACCTCGTGGCATCATCTCTCGGCACTCGGCCTCACATCACTCAAGCCACCTCGTGGCATATAAATGTATCTCAGGCCCTCGGCCTCATATCACTCAGCATATCCCCACATATGGCCCCGGCCTCACTCAGTCCGAAAATCATCACACGCCCCTCGGGCATTAGTAAAACAGTAGTCCTCAACCCAAAACATCATTTAGAAATATCATTTAAGTTCATATCTGAGTTTGTAAAACAGTAGATATCAACAGGACTGAGTTCAAGTAATAAGTCAAATCAGTGAGGAAATAGTGATAAAAATCCCCGAAGGGTTCAAATAGCTGGTACGAAACCCAAATATGGCAATCAGCCCAAGTCATGATGATAACAAACAAATTTTAGTCAAATACGCGGTAAATTCATCAATCGGGACGGACCAAGTCACAATCCCCAACGGTGCTCTACCCCACGCTCGCTATCCGGCGTGCAAGTCACCTTAATATAGCACTACGATGTGCAATCCAGGGTTTCAAACCCTCAGGATATCATTTACAATCATTACTCACCTCGAACCGGCTAAACATCTAGCTCGCGACGCCTTTGCCTCTCGAATCAGCCTCCACGCACGTCGAATCTGTCCAAAAACAAAGCGAATACGTCACAATGTGCTAAGGGAGCAAAGCCCAAGCGAAAACAATCAATAACCGGCACCGATCCCGAAATTAGCAAAACCCGAGCCCCGGTCCCACTTCTCGAAACTCAAAAATTTTCACATCATTAGATTCCTTATCTCGCCACGAGTCTATGCATATAAAGAATACCAAGATCGGAGTCCAAATGACCCCTCAAATCCCAAATTAAAATTCTAAAATCTCAAACCCTAGTTTCTTCCATTTTTTGGTTAAATTCCCATGAATTTCTAGGTTAATTTCACAATAATACCACGTTTTTAGTTCATAAAACTTACCTCCAATCAATCCTCTTCGAATCCCTCTTCAATTTCCCCCAAAGAGCTCTCAAAATATTCAACAATGGTGGAAAATAACTTAGGCTCGCGGATGAAGTATTTTAAAACCCTTCTGCCCAGCTGTGATTTTTCTTCTATGCGAACGCGATGGCCCTATCGCGTTCGCGATGAACAAATATTCCTCTGACCAAAATTACCCTTCGCGAACGCGGTGTCCCACACGCAAACGCGATGCCCTGGGTTTCTGAACCTACGCGAACGCGGTCCCCTCTCCCGCGAACGCGAAGAGCATTTGCTCTGGAACCTTCACGCGCCAAACAACTCTACGCAAACGCAACCAGTGAAACGCGAACGCGATGGACAACCAAACGACCTTCCGCGAATGTGAGACTCAAACGCGATCGCGAAGGCAAAACTTGGACCTGCACTGCTGCTGCATTTTCTGCTATATTCTTCAACTCCAAACTTCCCGTTAGCCATCCGAAATCACCCCGAGGCCCCCGGGACCTCAGCCAAAAGCACCAACACCTCCTAAAATATCATTCAAACTTGTTCCAATCATCAAAACACCTCAAACAACACTAAAACCATCGAATTACATTGAATTCAAGCCTAAGTTCTTCTAAAACACCCGAAACACGCATTTGATCAAAAACCCAACCAAATCATCTCCGAATGACCTGAAATTTTACACACACATCCCAAATCACACAACGAAGCTACAGCAACTCTCGGAATTCTATTCCGACCCTTGGGTCAAAATCTCACCTATCAACCGGAAATCGCCAAAATACTAACTTTGCCAATTCAAGCCTAATTCTACACCGGACCTCCAAAACCAATTCCGATCACGCTCCTAAGTCATAGATCACCCAACGAAGCTAACCAAATCATAAAAAATTCCGATCCGAGATGATATACAAATAAGTCAACTCTTGGTCAAACCTTTCAAATTCAAAGCTTTCAACTGAGACTGTTCTTTCAAATTCATACCGATTTNTTCCCTTCAGAACTGAACTGAAACCTCACACATGTAACTCTCGATCCTCCACAACAACCCGCATATACCATACCATCCCAGAATGACATGAGGACTTCAACTCCCTCCGAAGCCACAAACATCTACGTACTCAACTAGTCCAAGAACTTTCCATTGGTACCCACCTAGAGAAAATCATTATACATCCCATTCTCCGCATGCCCATAGAAAATATACATACTCCAAACCGCGGTAAAAACCATCAACAACTCTCCGAGTCCCTTTTGCACAATCAGACCTGCCAGGACTGAATCCCTCTAACTCGACCAAGCTAAGCAAGCCGTCAAAACCTACGAGCATTGCCGCAAAATACCTGTAAGAACTCATTACCTCGAACACACACAAGGAACAAATCATATCCATACCATACCGGTCTGGTCTACTACCAAGCTACCCCATCTATCTAAATTTCCTTCTGATTCATCTTCAACTTGATATTCCTTTTTTCTGTAGCACCACAATTTCCTCAACTCAGACTTACCACACGGAACCAAGCATAAAGCCACATCGTCTAAGGCTCATAAGTCGTTGAATACTTTCTTAAACATTCCCAAAAGTACCACATTCCAAAATACTTTACCCTGAAGAACTTCCTACGAATCTAAATCTGTTGCCTTTACCTTCCTGGTACTGATACATAGAATCCCATAATTAACATAGGGATACCACAAGTCTTAACCTCTTCCAATGGAGACTCAGTTTCTAATCACATATACAACTTTAAGATACCCAATTGTTACACGTAGAACCTTGAACACATAAGAACCATTCTCGAGGGTCATTTACTCTATTTAAACTACAATTAGCCTGATCAAACGAACAGAACCACCCGTGCCTCATTAGCACTCTGACACCGAAGGACCTCATCCCAATGCAAACAAGCATCTTCCTGCTCTATGCACCGAGCATTCTTTACCAACAACAACTTAAGACTTCCTGTGATTCTCACACACCTACGAAGCACCATATAACCTTTGTCAAAATTTTCCTTCACTCGAGCCATCCTCGACCTCAATCTCCATAAGCCATAACTGACTCACCAACACGCCTCAAACTGGAACCAACATAGCACCTAGCCGTGCAATCAACTTAATCAATAGCAGACTCCCCCACTTGGCTCGAAGCCATAGATCAAAACACACCCAATTACTCATAACGCACATACTCTATTGCTGCCATAATACCATAGTGAGATTAAACTCAATCCTTCACAAGATTGTGGAAACACAAATTATCTAGAATTTTAACTCTTCTGCAAATCTCGCATTCGCTCACACAACAGTTAAGCCCACTCTCTAGGCGACCCAATTTAGATTTCCAACACATATTCTTCACTCGAAAATGAGATCTTCTAATAGAAAACATAAGGATCACACAACCTTAAAACACTCCGCAGGAGATAACCCACCTACTTTGCCTCCAACTAACATCTCTGAATACCTTCCACCGTCACAAGCATCACGCAATCACTTGATCTTCCTAAGTCTGGACTCATACCGCAACATGAAATTTACTTCACTCCCAACTAGGGACATGGAAAGATTCTTCACACGCCCATAACTCGGGCTATACCTCGAATCAAGATGGACTTCAAGCATCTAATAGTTCCTCCATCATCAGCAGACCCTTCTCATCGCCTCCAAATCATATGGATACACCTCGCAGTACTAACATACTCATCACACAATCATCCAGCTGTCACTTCCACTAATAGGGAAACTACAGAACATATAAGTTCAAAAACACTTGCTCACACAATCAGCACCTCGGCGCTCAAGCCATAGGCAAAGATCCGGCCTCAAGTCCTCCAGACTGGCCCAACATAAACTCACAGAGATCACATCTCGCCCCTCAATCAGGGAATCACAAGCCATCGATGCACATCTGATACTGAGCGCTCATGCGCGCATGCGAACGCGTGGAAGGAATTGCAAGAGTTACTTTTCAAGCTGAATCAAGGACGCACGATGAGAATTCAAGAATGTGATGTTTTCCTAAAGGTTCCGCAGCCTCTCGAGGATAAATACAGACGTCTCCGTACCGATCCGTGAGACTCTACTAAACCTGCTCATGACTCGTGAGACCTATGTAACCTAGGCTCTGACACTAACTTGCCAAACCCTAAACCCAGACCCGGTCGTGATGGCGCCTCTCGTGAAGACAAGGCCAACCGACACATATCCGATTCGAAGTTAAACAACTAAACAACAATAAAACATGCTAAAACATGATTTAATAATGCTAAACAGCCGATAATATCACAACTATGCGGAAGTACAACCCAAAAACAGCCCGACATCGGGGTGTCACTAGTCATGAGCATCTATTAGAGTAGAAATACAACTACAAGGTCTGACATATACAAAACAGGACTGATGAACGAAAAGGGAGAAAAGCGGTGCTGCGAACGCTGACAGCTACCTCGCTAAACTCCGATAACCCTGCCTCCAATCAGCCAAAAACCCACTACCGGGTGCATAAATACCTGCATCTGCACATGAGGTGCAGGGAGTAAAGTGAGCACTCCAACTCAGTGAGTAATAAAGGTAAATAACAACTGCGCAGTAAGAAATCACGTAAAGCAAACCATCATGCTGTATAGAAGTAGTGTAAAACCCTTTGAGAAAAACAGTGAAGCTGTGAAATCTTTAGAAAATACCTTAGCTCAATTTAAACCTCTTTGAAAATGACTTTTTCAACAGTTACGCAATGATTGCAAAATAGTAGTGCCGATAAGCACAGAAAATCCGCCCCTCGGGCACAATTATCACAGTATAATAGGTAAAATGAAAAGTAAATATGAAAGATGAACACATAAAGGTTCGCCCCTCGGGCAATATCTCAGAACAGTACCAGCCCCTCGGGCTCACTCTCAGAACACTCTCAGCTCCTCAGGCTCTCTCTCTCAGATCACTCTCAGATTAGTATCATATAGTAACTGCTGCGGCATGCAGCCCGATCCATATATCACTGCGGCGTGCAGCCCGATCCATATATCGTCGATGGCGCTCACTGGGGTGTGCAGACTCCGAGAGGGGCCCCTTACGGCCCAAGCACAATATCAAGCCACCTCGCGGCATCATCTCTCGGCACTCGGCCTCATATCACTCGGCACTCGGCCTCACATCACTCAAGCCACCTCGTGGCATATAAATGTATCTCAGGCCCTCGGCCTCATATCACTCAGCATATCCTCACATATGGCCCTCGGCCTCACTCAGTCCGAAAATCATCACAAGCCCCTTGGGCATTAGTAAAAGAGTAGTTCTCAGCCCAAAACATCATTTAGAAATATCATTTAAGTTTCAAATCTGAATATAGGTGGCTGAGTTTGTAAAACAGAAAATATCAACAGGACTGAGTTCAAGTATAAGTAAGACAGTGAGGAAACAGTGATAAAAACTCCCCGAAGGGTTCAAGTAATTGGCACGGAGCCCAAATATGGCAATCAGCCCAAATCATGATGATAACAAGTAAATTTTAGTCAAATACACGGTAAATTCATCAATCGGGACGGACCAAGTCACAATCCCCAACGGTGCTCTACCCCACGCTCGATTTTCGGCGTGTAAGTCACCTCAATATAGCACTACGATGTGCAAATCCGGGGTTTCAAACCCTCAGGATATCATTTACAATCATTACTCACCTCGAACCGGCTAAATCTCTAGCTCGCGACGCCTTTGCCCCTCGAATCGGCCCCCACGCGCGTCGAATCTATCCAAAATCTGAATGAATACGTCACAATATGCTAAGGAAGCAAAGCCCAAGCGAACACAATCGAAAAATACAAAAAATCCCGAAATTAGCAAAACCCGAGCCCCGGGCCCACTTCTCGAAACTCAAAAATTTTTACATCAATAGATTCCTTATCTTCCCACGAGTTCATACATATGAAAAGTTCTCGAATCCGACCTCAAATGGTCTTTCAAATCCCAATTCAAAAGTCCAAATTCTCAAGCCCTAGTTCTTCAATTTTAGGCATAGATTCCATGAATTTCTAGGTGGATTTCACAATATAATCGAGTTTTAAGACCAAGATTCTTAACTCAAGTCGATTCCTCTTGAATCCCTCTTTAATTTCCTTCAAAAATCTCCAAAAACAAGCAGCCATGGGTGAAAATAGACCCACATTCGCGAACAAGATGACTTTAAAAACATTCTGCCCAGGGATATTTTCTTCTATGCGATCGCGGGAAGACCTTCGCGATCGCGAAGCACAAATGCTCAGCACTCAGATTTGACTCTATGCGAATGCAACAGAACCCATGCGAACGCGATGCACTGCCATATTACTCTATGCGATCGCGGACCACCCTCCGCGTTCGCGATGAACAATTTCCAACCAATGCCTCAGGTCCACCTTACTCTATGCGAACGCGACCATCCCTACGCGTTCGCGATCAACGATTTCACCCAGATATGCGATCGCATCCCTACTTGTGCGAATGCGAAGAACAATTTAACTGCTCCCTCCAAGGTTTCTATGCGATCGCGAAAGAACAAACGCGATCGGGATGACCAAAATGCCAGAACTGAAACCTGAAATTTTCTGAAGTCCTCAAAGCATGAAATTGATCCGCTTAACCTCCCGAAACACACCCGAGGCCCTCGGGACCTCAACCAAACCTACCAACATAACCCATAACATCATTCAAACTTGTTCCAATCATCAAAACACCTCAAAAAACATCAAATTACTCAAAATTCATCGAATTCAAGCCTAAGTTTTCCAAAAACTTCTGACATACACTTTCGATTAAAAACCCGACCAAACGACGTCCGAATGACCTGAAATTTTGCACACACATCCCAAATGACATAACGAAGCTACTGCAACTCTCAGAATTCCATTCCGACTCCCGGATCNACCCCACTCGCGGATCATACGTGCGACGCGGTCAAGTATAATTTTATCATTTAAATCATAACCCCTTTCTTGATTCTTTTAAAAATGAAGACAATTCAACTTGAAGCTTTTAATTCCTTAGTAATCCTCAAATTAATTCCTTTTGTTACAATTAGAACGTATAGCCAAATAATGGTGTCCACAAGCATGGTGTAAACCTAAAACTACCCGGACATAACAGGAATAGTAGCTACTACAGACTCTCGTCACTTCGTGCATACATAGTCCCCACAAATAATCACATATTAATTAAGTTCACCTATTGGGAAATGTCCCTCTTACAAGGTTAGAAAAGAGACTTACCTCGTCTCAAGCCTACTTCCAACTCATGAATGCGCTCAAACCCTCAAACCGGAGCCGAAATATTCAAAAACTATTCAAATAGTGTAAAAACCAATAATTATAGGTTCAAAAGTTCATATTCTAACTGTTAAAGTGATTACCCAACCCCAAAGGCAAGATTCCTAAAATTCATCCCGGGCCCACGTGCCCGGATTCCGGAAATTTTTGAAGGAAGTTGTTACCCATAATCTAAGGAACATAAATATGTGATTATTACTAAGTTTCATGGTCAATTTCGTGGTAAAAATCTCATTCTTGTTAAACCCTAGGTTTTTCATCTATCCCATGATTTCTACAAGTTTTCATGTTGAAATCTACCCAAAATCTATGTATTGAACTCACAATAGGTAGAAATTACTTACCTCCAAAAGCTAGGTGGAAATCCCTCTCAAAAAGCTCCAATAATCGCCCAAAGAGTGAGACAAAATGAGTGAAAATGGATTAAGTCCCGTATTAATTGAACCTCACTGCCCCAGCGATTTTCGCACCTGCAGATCCGCTTCTGGCTGGGGTCGCTTCTGCGGACGGGCTCCCGCTCCTACGGTCCCATTTCTGCGGAAAAGGAGCCACATCTGCGGAACCTGGGCTCCTCTCCTTGGGCCGCATCTGTGAGGCATTGTCCCCACCTGCGATCTTTCACCTGCGACTAACCAACCGCAGGTGCGGTTATGACAGCAGCTGGAGCTTCAGCTCTTGCTCCAACTTTCAACTTGGTCCGGGCCTCGTCCGATTGATGCTCAGGGCCCCCGGGGACCCGCCCGAACATACCAACAAGTTTGGAATCATAAAACAGACTCGCTCGAACTCTCTGAACGCCAAAACAACATTAAAACTAAAAATCACACCCTAAAACCAATTGAATCAAACTTATGAATTTAAAGTTCTTCAATTTACTTCCAATGTGCCAAAACATACTTATACTACTTGGAATGATACCAAATTTCGCGTGCAAGTCTTAAATGACATTACGGAACTATTCCTGGTCTCGGAAATGCATTTGGACCTGGATATCTCCAAAACCCGCTCCAAAAATTTAAAGAACTTCAAAGTTCTTCAAGAACCAACTTTCACTACTAGGTGCCAAAACGCTCCCGGGCATCCAAAGCCCAATCCGAACATACGCCCAAGTCCAAAATCATCATACAAACCTATTGGAACCGTCAAATTCCGATTCCGAGGTCGTTTGCTCAAAATGCTGACCGAAGTCAAACTTAGCCTTTTAGGCCAACCTTAAGGAATCAAGTGTTCCGATTTCAACCCAAACTCTTCCAAATCCCGAACCAATCATCCCCGCAAGTCATAAATTAGTAAAAGCAAGTACGGGAAGTCTTATTTAGGGGAACGGGGTTTTAGAAATAAAAACGACCGGTCAGGTCGTTACATTCTCCACCTTTTAAACAAACGTTCATCCTCGAACGGGTTTAGATTCATACCTGAAGTGATGAATAATTGTGGATATCAGTTCCGCATGTCCTCCTTGGACTCCCAGGTCGCCACCTCAACTGGTTAGCCCCTCCACTGAACCTTTACCTCGGAAATCCTCTTGGATCTCAAGTGGCGATCATGTCTAGCAACAATAGCAACTGGCTCCTCCTCATAACCCAGCTCTCATCTAGCTGAATAGTGCTGAAGTGTAGCACATGTGACAAGTCGACGTGGTATCTTAGGAGCATAGACACGTGAAAAAGTAGATGAACCCTTGATAGACTGGGAGGTAAAGCAAGCTCATAGGCAACCTCCCCAACTCACCTCAACACCTCAAATGGACCTATGAACCTTGGGCTCAACTTGACCTTCTTTCTGAATCTCATAATGCCCTTCATCGGCGAGACTTTCAAGGAACCTTCTCACCGACCATAAATGATACAACACGCTCCTTCTGTTCCGCGTAACTTTTTTGTCTGGACTATGCTGTGCCAAGTCGCTCATGAATCAACTTTACCTTTTCCAAGGCATCCTTTATCGAATCGGTACTATATCTCGATGCTAGAATGATAACTATTGTAAGCAAACTCGGAAAAGGGAAGAACTGATCCTACTGTCCTCCAAAGTCAATCACACATGCCCTTAGCATGTCCTCCAATATCTAAATTGTCCGCTCTGACTGCCCATCGATCTGTGGATGAAATGTTGTGCTAAGCTCTACACGGGTCCCCAACTCACTCTGTACGACTCTCCAGAAATGTGAAGTAAACCGAGGGCCTCAATCTGATATGATGGAAACAGGCACACGTGCAACCGAATTATCTCCCGAATATAAATCTGGGCCAACTTCTCTAAAGTATGGGTAGTCACAACCGGAATGAAGTGTGCCGACTTGGTCAACCTGTCGACAATGACCCAAACTGCATCAAACTTCCGCAAAGTCCGCGACAACCCAACTACAAGTCCATAGTGATGCGCTCCCATTTCCACTCAGGTATAGTCATCTGCTGAAGTAAGCCACCTGGCCTCTGATGCTCATACTTAACCTGCTGGTAATTTAAGCACCTAGCCACATACTCAACTATGTCTTTCTTCATCCGCCGCCACCAATAATGCTGCCTCAGGTCACAATACTATTGATACCCAATTTTGCTCTCATACTTTCTCAAATAGTGTATATACTCTCAAAATAGCATGTTTGTATCATTATTTAGTTTACGAACCTATACAAGCATTTTCTATAATTTTCCATAATTTTTAAATCTCTAAATTAATTTTTTTTTCTACATTTTTATTATATAAATATCTAATAATTATCCTTTAAATTATTTTTATGATGACTTAATTGCCAAAAATTATTATTTTGCATCCATAATTTTTTTTTCAAATATTTTATTCTATTTCTACATTAGCCTTTTATGCTATTTATCTAATTTTGCAATAATGGCCTATATTCTACAAATAGTTGTGTCTATTATATTATTTATGCCAAAGTATCATTTTTATATTTTATAATGTTGAGTTATTACTTTAAAATAGTTTTACAGCATGAGCATTATTTTTACCATTTATTAGTGGTTTTAATAATTTATTTTTAAATAATTTCAATGGTTTCAAAACTAGCCCAATTCTAGGCTAATTTTCGGACCAGTTTTGGCCCAAATCCTAAGCCCACACCCTCTCCCCTCTCAGCAGCCCAAACCAGCCCAACCCTTTAATGAACCCTATCGCAACCTGTTTTAAACAACCCGCCCCACTCCCCTTTTGATCTTGGCCGTTGATCTCAAATGATCAGCGGCCCATAATAATCCCTCATCCTTCCTTATAACCCGTCAACCCCCTAATGTCACTTTACCCGTCCGCCGCCCCCAAATACTCTTGAACCTTCTCTTCTCCTCACAAACCCTAACTCTCGCCTCTAATTCTTCTCCTAATCCAACGCATTCATGTATCTTACACTGATTTGCTTACCTTTTGGGGATTATATCGTTGTTACTTGCATAAATATGGTATTACTTAGTACTCGCCCTATTTTGGCAAGTATCCGTCTTTGAACCAAAGGAAATCTGCCTTATTCTTCAAGATTTGGATGGTATTTCGTCCTTATGCGATCATAGCAAGGCTATGAGGTTCATATTTCCCCAGATCTCCGGCTAATTTCTGATCTAGTCAAACTAGGGTTTACCCGGTTCTTCTCCTAATCCTATTCTAAATTGATTTGTGTGTGTTCTTCTTTCCTTTTATGTTTGATTGACTGTATTTCCTTATTTATGTGTCAATTTTAACTACTATATAAACCCCTCCCCATTCCCCCTTTAAGATAGACTTGAATCGTTAAATTTTTTTACTAAAACTGAAGTTATTGCTCTTTGTTCTCTAATTCTCTTGTTCTATACTTTGGTTCTCGGCTGGCTGAAAGCGAGGGCCATCGAAATTCTAGGCTCTTGCTCTTCGTTGATATTCAGAATATTGTGGACTTTTGTTCTTTCTTGTTCTTCGCTTAACTAGTGAAATACTGGACTTCGTAGTTTCATTCCTATGTATCTGTGATTTGCATATGTTTTCACTCCTGAAGTTTGCTTAATGTGTTCTTCTAGGTTGTTTTGTGTGCAATTCTGTTTGATTTACTTCAATTTTTAGGTCTCTTTAGCTTTTAGCTTCGTAATGTTGATAGTTTGAAGCATGCCTAAACCTGATTCTATTAATTAGATATTTTTCAAGACTGACTAGCCAATATGATACGAATTACTACTGTTTGGGACCTTTACACTTGTTAGCATCTTTTGGTGCTTAATTTTGCCTTAGGCTATCAATCCTATCATTTGAACATGTTTTACCTGCAAAATTTGTGCTCTCTCTTTCATTAGCTAGCCGATTGTATTCAAAGCATGAACGTTTACACTCACTATATGGCACAAGTCTATTTTTCTATCCTATTCTGCATTTCTATGGTGATAGCTTGCCTATATAGCATGTTTTGATCCTGTTCTCTATCAGTATGCCCTTTTAGCATGTTTTGACTCCCCGATTCACTAGTAGTTATAATCTACTTTTTATCATGTCTAAGTGTTGTTCTGTTACCAAATTAGTATGACTGTTTCATGACATTAGGACCTATACTTAGCATAACTGGACATTTTCCTTTATTATGAATCAGTGTATTTCATCAATCCTGCAAACATGTTCTCCCTTTAACTCTGCTAATGAATGACTACTTATGCACTAAGTGTTTAACTTGTTATCTAAATCTTTGCTAAGTTTATTCTTAAAGGCATGTTCGATTATCTGCTCTATGTGCTCAACTTGACTATGTTTGTATCCCTCAATTTTTGTCCTTCAACCTTAGTTTACTCTCCTTCACTTGTTACCTGGGCTCTTGAGTTCTCATTCTTAGCCGGCTGAAAGCCAAGGCTACCTAGGTTCATCATTGACCTCCCTAGTGTGAGCACTGCTCGGGGTCCAATTGAGACCCTTGTGAACTCTGACACACTAGGACTTGCTCCTTAGTCATTCCCTGAATCTCAAACTACTCTCATTCATCCCATTCTATCATGTTCTCTGCTGCATACCTGAATTGGCTGATTTAAATGGTGCAATACTTGGCATTATGGTCAAATAAATCGACTTTGGGATCCTTTATGGATTCTGGGGTTGTGTGTTGAATATAGATCCTTATTAGATGCCTGGGTATGCTTACAGACAATGCTGGGTATTTTATTTGGGTCTGCTGGAGGCCTATTGTCATCATTTTGTAAAATACTTTGATTTTATTCATTGTCAGGCCTGTAATAACTTTTGTATAAACAATTGGGGTGCTAGTAAAAGGGGAAATGGGTAGAATTTAATATTTGCATGCAAAATGGGTAGATAATATGCCTATAGGACTTGAATTATTTGCTATACATGTTGTTCAATTACTATGTGCACTATAGAAACCATGCCATTAGAGGAAGCTCACGCACACATACTGTCTGCTAGCAAGCAGAAGTAGAATATGCTGCAATTATGTTTATTACTATGTGTTATTAGAAATCCTGCCTATAGGACTCCAATCATTCTATTTGGAGTTGTTCACCTAGAAAATATGCTCATCGGATTAAGATGTGACAATAAAATAAGCTCTAAGTACTATTCGTTAGAAATCCTGCCTATAGGGAATGACTATAACTTGTTAATATTAAATTTGCTCAAACACTGTTTCATGTACGCTACTGCGAATAATTATGGGACCCATCCCAGCAGATTTTGTTATACGCAATTGCATAGATCACCTAGGCATAACACATATAGGGTTAGAAACTTCAAATTTGCGATAACCAGCTTGTAATGCCTGAATAATTCTGTCCATGAGCAATATCCTGCATCTGAAACTGTCCACGTACTTTGATTCAAAGCCATCTAGAAATCATGTCTATAGGTCTAAGGTTCTGAATTCTAAAAATCTCCTAATTTGCATATGTGTTTGCCTGCATTTGCTGTTTAAGTGTGGGGGTCAATGTGAGCCCTTAGTTGCTTTTATGTGAAGTCTTTATGTGTTTTGCTTGTCGCCTAGCTTTGCATTTTTGAGCAGCCCAGATAAGGTCTAGAACCATCCAAATAGAGGTCCAAAACCCCCTGAACCATAGGCGTGGGACGGGTAGTGCACGATTTTGAATCAACTAGTGCGCTTTAGGTAATAACTTAAATATAGTAATCGGGTAGTAGGAGATGATAGTCTGTGCCGGCTGAATAATACAAGAAACACCCCATCTTAAGGGAGTTACGAAGTATTATTTATGTTGCACGGGGTCATCCTTTAGGCTAAAAAATGTAGGACCCCCTATCTTACTCATATTTATCTTTGAATCAAGTGTTTATTCAAAGTCTTTTGATAATAAAATTTCCCAAACTTCTTGCTTTGTTTGTTTGACTAATTCATGTAGTTTGAGTTCGGCCGGGGCCCACAGTTGTAGACCTCTAAGAGTGCCTAACACCTTCTCTTCAAGGTAATTTGAGCCCTTGCCCGATCTTTGGTGATGTAGACTAGTCAAATAGAGTTATCTGCAAATAGGTGCCCTACGCACCTTAAAAATCGTTAGGTGGCGACTCTTCTCTTTTAACCCTTCCTTTAAAAGAGTTGTCACGTATCAAAACCCGATTTCACGAGAAAAGGGCGCGACAGCTGGCGACTCTGTTGGGGATATATTTAGGCTCTTATCATAGCAAATTTGGCTTATATGAATTAGTCTTCTTTGATAAACGTGTTCTTTTATTTGCTGCTACATGCATGTCACAATCCTGGTTTTCCTCTTATTTTTCTAATTCATTGCTGCATGCACATCCCTCCCCTATTCCCCTTTTATTTGAATTCGTGGTAATATGCAAATCCCTTCCCTTCTCCACCCTTTCTTGCTTAAATTGGTTATAACATACATATCCCTCCCCAATTCACCCTTATTTGCTATAACTGCTCTTCACTCGTTTAAAGATTGCTACATAATCCGTACTCCTTTGCTTGCTTTATTACCTTCTCATATATCTTGCAAACTAACTTTTTTCCTTTGTCTTTCTTTTATATTCTTTATGTTTTACCTTAATATTGTATTTATCTCTTTCTATTCATTATGCAAATACTTGACAATGTGTTATTTATTTTCGCATAAAGCATGTTTCACATCATATTCCACTCGTGCCCAATTAATATCATAGCGGTGCTTGATGAGTGTCCGTGCTCTTCCGAAATCACCCTTTAAATTTGGAAAGGCTTATTTGCGGTAAAATTAGTCGATCAGCGATGCAGTTGATGGTTCCGTGTCTTTCCCTCTCAAGTGGTCCACTTGAGGGTACCAGTCTAGACTCTTCTAGAAACCCCACTCTAATATCAACTGTGCATGCATCATGTCAAACCTAGTATGGGTTAAAACGCTGTCCGGGTGATAATCCGCTAAGGCAAGCCTTGTCTAAAGTCCGATGGGATTTCCACAATCCCAATGGATGTTATCACGTTATTTGCATTACTTGGAGAGAATATGCCAATATATTGATCATTAGTGTGTACATAGTTGAATCTGGAGGGGGGAAAGGCTAACTCTATATGTTTGCAGAAAATGAAGCACGAAGTCCCCAGGTTCGGCATGGTCCAAAACATCCCACCTTTGCTGCTGGATTGGTGGAAAAATTCGCACCCTACGAAAAGAATCACGTAACAAGGGTTCTGGGTAATTTGCTATCTCTGTTAGACATCCGACCAAACATAGCTTTGATTGAGGCCGCTACTATGTTTTGGGATGAGAAGAGGGTTGTCTTTCGCTTCGGTAACATAAAGATGACTACTCTCTTAGAGGAAATTGGAGGTTTCGCTAATCTGCCATGGGATAGTCTCGGATTACTAGTCCCAGAGAATCGCACCCCTCGCGGTTTCCTGAAAATGTTAGGTTTCAAGAAAAATGATGAACTACTTTGTTTGAAGAAGTCGTACATTGTAACGACCTGGCCGGTCGTTTCATGAGTTACAGCCCCGTTTTTCCCATTTCTGCTTTTTTATGTGTTTTTCAGCTGTATTTCATCGTATCATGTTGGTTGTTTTGTGTTCGGAGTGGTCTTGGAGTGGAATGAGACACTTAGTCCCTTATTTAGAAGCTTAAGTTGGAAAAGTCAACCGAATGTTGACTTATGTATAGAAGATCTCAGATGTGAATTCTGATGGTTCGAATAGCTTCGTTAGATGATTTTGTACTTAGGAGCGTGTTTGGAATGTAATTTGGAGGTCTGTCGTAGATTTAGGCTTGAATTGGCCAAATTGGAAATTTGGCATTTTCCGGTCGGCAGTGGAAATCTTGATATCGGGGTCGGAATGGAATTCCAGAAATTGGATCAGGTTTGTTATGTCATTTTTGACATGTGTGCAAATTTTAGGTCATTTGGGTGAGTTTGATAGGTTTCGGCATCATCTGCGAAATTCAGAAGTTTGGAAATCCTTAGGTTTGAATCCGAGGATGGTTTGGTGTTTTGATGTTGTTTTGAGCGTTCCGAAGATTTGAATAAGTTTGAATGGTGATATGTGACTTGTTGGCATGTTTGGTTGAGGTCCTGAGGGCCTCGGGTTAATTTCGAGAGGTTGTCGGATCAAGGATGGGATTTGAGGAAGTACTGAAGAATTTCCTTCAGTTGTCATAACCGCACCTGCGGAGTGGGGACCATAGGTGCGAGGCCTGCAGAAGCGCATAAGCATCCACCGATGCGGCCGTAGAGGAGAAGTGCAAGAGCCGCAGGTGCGCGCATGGGACCGCACCTGTGTGATCGTAGATGCAGGATTTTCATCGCAGAGGCGGGTTTACAGGTTTAAGTGAAAACCGCACCTGCGATGGATTTTTCGCAGGTGCGGGGTCGCAGAAGCGACTTATGGACCGCAGATGCGGATGTTCTGGGCAAAAATAATATAAGGTCTCCTTCAAAATTTCAGCTCATTTTCCACCAGTTTTGAATGGCATTGGAGCTTTTGAGGGTGATTTTGAGGAGGAATTCAGGGGTCTATCAGCAAGGTGAGTGGCTTGAGCCCTAATACTTGTATATGTGATGATTTCCCGTTGATTAATCATGAAATTTGTAGAAATTAGGGATGAAATTATGGGAATTAGGGCTTGAAATTAGAGAGTTAAATTTGAGGATTTGAGGGATCATTTGCTGTCCGATTTTGATGGTTTTGGTATGTATAGACTCGTGAGTACAAGGAGTTTCTAGTTTTGTAATTTTTATTGGATTTCGAGACGTGGGCCCGGGGGTCGGGTTTGAGTCCAATTCGGGAATTTTGGTCTAATTTGATAATTTTTGTGTGGAATTCATTCTTTAGCGTATATTGATGATAATATACTGATTTTGGTTAGATTCGCAGCATTTGGAGGCCGAGTCGAGAGGCAAGGGCATCGGGGGTTAGAGTTTTGTCTGGTTTGAGGTAAGTAATGACTGTAAATCTTGTCCTGAGGGTATGAGACCCCAGATTTCACATTCTTTCACTATTTTGAGGTGACGTGCATGCTAGATGACGAGCGTGAGAGCGTGCACTGTTGGGGATTGTGACTTGGTCCGTACCGTAGAAACTATTAAGTTGCGTATTTGACTGAAAACTATTTGATACTTATGTGCTTTGGAAAGTATTACTATATTTTGGGCTGAATGCAATATTTGGGACTCGTGCCAAGCTGTTTGGACCCTTAGGGGCTTTTCACTACTATTCCTCACTGTTTTGAGATAATATATGTACTCAGTCTTGCTATGCTTTACTGAATTCATAACTCAATCTTATTTACTCCATTTTGATGCATAAAAAATGATATTTTGGGCTGAGCACTCTGTTTTACTGTTAGCCCGAGTGGCTTGAGAGGTTTCTGACTGAGTGAGGCCGAGAGCCTGTGTTGTGAGGATATTGTGGGATCAGGCTGGGCGGCGCATCATATTGTTACTGATTTGCGATCTTAAGAGGACGAGGGCCTGATTTATTATGCCACGAGGTGGCTTGTTATAGCGCTTGGGCTGTAGGAGCCCCTCTAGAGTTTGTACACCCCCGGTGAGCGCGGGTACCCTGAGTGAGTGATATGATGTTGCCCGAGGGGCTGTTCTTGATTCATGTAGTGCCCGAGGGGCTGATTATGAGTGATTGTGAGGTTTCCCGAGGGGCTATTTATGATTTTCATTACTTTTACTCTAAAATTCATTGAACCTCTATTGAAATTGTTGGAAAAATATCTTCAAATGATTTTTACTGAAATTGGATTTTTATGAGATGATTTGATTTATATACAGTTTTGAAAGCATACTGTACTTACTGTGATTTTATGACGTAGATTTATGTGTTTCTTACTGCTTAGTCTTTATTTATCTTTATTACTTACTGAGTTGGCACACTCGCATTACTCCCTACACCTTGTGTGCAGATCCAAGGGTTGCTGGACGTGATAGCGAGCGCTGATATTTCATCCGTCGCGGATATTCGGAGTCGGCAAAGTAGCTGCATGGCGATCGCAGCCTTGCTCTTCTCCCTCCTATCTCCCTTAGACTATATAAGTGTTTTCAAGACTGTGATAGTCTTAGTTGTATTCGAACTGTCCTTAGTAGATGCTCGTGACTTGTGACACCCCGATGTCGGGCCTTTGTCCTTTCCGCACTTGTTATTTAGACTTATGTTGTGAAGTTTTATTAATTAATAGCTTAAAAACATCTTTATTATGAAATTTTGTTTTGTTCCGGGATTGTGTCGGCTGGACTAGTTCCATGATAGGCGCCATCACGACCGGATTGGTTTTGGGGTCGTGACATACATTCCATTTGAATTTCTTTATGAACGATATAGGCACAACTAGTCATACCGCCTTTATCACGACGAACTCGTCATTACTTCCTTGGGTTGGACGCACCATCGAGTTTACGTATTCATTGTATGCTTCTTAGGGTTGCTGATATTTCCAATGAAAGGGGGAAGGATCCATACTCGCCTAGCCATGGTCGCCAGAACCTTAATGGAAGGCATTGAGGGACAAACCTACACTATCATCCCCATGATCTTGGCTGAAATGTACCGTGCTCTAGATCGGTGCAAGCAGGGTTTTGGGCACTTCGAGGGTTGTAATCTGCTACTGCAAGTTTGGTTACTAGAACATTTTCAAAAAGGGAAGTATCGACAGGAGATCCTGCGTCGACCATTAAATGACCACATAGCTTACCATCACCCAAAGAGAATGACATTTATCCCAGACAGGTTTGCACAACCTAGAAATGTTGTAAGCTGGGTGTGTTTCTTCAGCAATCTGACGAACGAGCAGGTACATTGGATGTTCGAATGGTTTCCTAGCAGTGAGTTCATCATCAGGTTAAGGGAGACTCCATATCTAGTGGTGATCGGGTTGAGGGGAATTTATTCTTATGCTCCCATAAGGGTAATGAGACAAGCGGGAAGAAAACAGGTTATAACTCGGGTTTCCAACATGGTCTAATACAAAGCAGATTTCAAAGGGGACGTTATACCATTCAAGTTCGAGGCACAATATATGTGGAATTAGAAAGTCATTGTGGAAAGAGATACTATTGAGCCAGACAGATATCACGCTGGTCATGTATACTTCTACCCATCAAGGCTAGTGGATGATATAGCAGGAGACGTCAAGCCGGGAACTAATTTGAAAAACAGGATCATAGATGACGCTGCTGAAGCACAAGTTAAGTACAAGAGGTTACGCAAAAGAGACTTTGAATCTGAAGTTATTGATCTTGAGCAACACAAATTGAATATGGAAGCAATCAACGAATGGAAGGAAATTGCCACCAAGTCAACAGAAAGACAGAATATGTGGAGCAAGGGTTGATAGAACTTGAAGGGAAATGAGGAAAAGGATTGCAGGTTATCAAAACATGGATGGTAATGAAGGAGGACTCCTAGCAAAGGCTTATCTACTGCTGGATATGCACGACTTGGGGAATCTGATCGATGGAATCAAAAGAGCCAAGCATGGGGAAGGTCCTTCTGGGACAAAATAGATTAGGAGAATGCCATTTTACTGCTTTCTAGTTTAGTTTAGATTTTGATTGTAATAAGGCACATTCCATTAGTAACTCTCTTACTTGTTACACCCCATGTTTTCGTATGTGGAAGTGAGCCATAAATAAATTAATGGAAGCTCGGAAATGAGATGTTACATCCCGTATTTTTGTACGATAAAGTTTCGTCGTAAGTTAATCGATGTAAGTTCAGGAATGAGATTATTGTGAGATTATAAGTATTATGCTATTTCAAACAAGTGATGAGTAAATTCGTGAAAGTGAGAGGGTAAGAAAATCAAAGAAAATGAATTTCGTCGAAATTTGACATTTTGGGATAAAATACGGCCCGAGCTAAAATACTCGGTATTTATGGACTAGTACCATACAAGGTACCACATCACCATGATAGTAAGGTGTATAAGGTATGTGAAAAGTGAATAGTATTTTAAGTAAGTGAAAATAATTCTTAATTATGTGGGTAATTGATTAATTATTGGATAATGGGACATTACCTAGTTAATTAATAATTAGTGGTGGATTAATTGAAGTCTTTTGATAAAGACTAAAGCAAAAACGTGGCAGCCCCTTTGAAATACATTAAGTGACTCATAACTTGGCATGAAAGGTGGCCATTTAAGTGTCATACACATGACACTTCCGTAAGCGTATTTTGAAGTTTGGCCTTGAGATAATCAAAGGGATCATATAGATTTCTTCCAAAATTCCAAGTTATTCTCAAATCCAACAAGAATAATTCCCATAATTATTTTGGATTCAACGGACATTACTCTCGAAACAAAATAATTCCAACGAGATCTCTTAGCACCGTAGCAACGTGAGATTTTGTGATTCTAAAGGAGTACGGTGCAACCTTTTCCAAGAATATCATACGGGTTTTTCCCTACTCCAGGTATGTTAAGGCTATCCCTTCTTTCCTTTTGGTGTGATCTATACGACACAAGCAAAATGAGCAAATGCACAACTTCCATAAATTACTCTATTCGTAGAAATGCTAGAGATGTGTATATTCTTATTTTCCCATGTGTCATATTATTCAATCATCTGTTCATGGGTCTCAGAAATACGTAAGTTAGTAAAGTTTATTTCATGATACTAATCAGAGGCATAATGGTCTTGTGACGTACCGAGAGAATTTATTAACGTATTTCATATGCATTTCATGCATTTATACATGCACATTGACCCATGACCAGATGCCGTTATATACGCATATATATATATATATATATATATATATATATATATATATATATATATATATATATATATATGTGTGTGTGTGTGTGTGTGTATGTGTGTGTGTGTGTATGTGTGTGTGTGTGTGTGTGTGTGTGGATATGGGAAAGGTTATGACGTTATATACGCACCACCACCTGATCAGCTGATATACGTTGATGATTTTGCCCACAGTGGCCGAGATGATATGATGGGATGCCCTCAGAGGCTTGAAGATTTTATGAACACATGTACCTATGCACGACATGGCATTCATACGCATATGCATAACACTATAAGTATTTCATGATTTACAGAGTTATCCAGACTTACAGGTTGAGTCATTTACTCTATATTTCTTCCATGTCTTTTATGTACTTATTTATGTGCCTTACATACTCGGTACATTATTCGTACTGACGTCCCTTTTCCCTGGGGACGCTGCATTTCATGCCCGCAAGTCCTGATAGACAGGTTGAGAGTCCCCCAAGTAAGCTATCAGCTCAGCGGAAGATGTTGGTGCGCTCCATTTGCTCCGGAGTTGCTTGTTTAGTCAGTATGATTTAGACGCGTATTGTTTGGTATGGCGGGGCCCTGTCCCGACCTTTATGATAAGTATGTATTCTTAGAGGCTTGTAGACAGATGTCATTTATACGGATGCTTGTATGACCTTGCCGGCCTATCTTTTGAGTTTACAAGTGATCATGTCGGCCTTATAGGCCCGTATGTCACATGTATAATTTTTTTATATATCAGGTTGGGTCGTCCTATACTGAGTATTCCCCTATGTCTATTCTGGTTAGCCATAACGGCCCGTTTGGCCCATTTTCCAATGAAAGTACAATAAGAAAGATATGTTATGTTGGTACTCAGTTAAGTAAGGTACCAAGTGCCCGTCGCAGCCCATCGTTTTGGGTCGTGAAAAAAGTGGTATCAGGGCAGTTATGTCCTAGGGAGTGTACAAGCCGTGTCTAGTAGACTCTTGTTTATGGGTGTGTCGTGCACCACACTTATAAGCGGGAGGCTACGGGGCATTTAGGACTGTCACTATTTCTTCTTACTCTAGATCGTGTCATAGAGCTCAATTGTAAGAACTCAATTTTCTAACTCTGTCTTATTCATAATACGACGATCCCTACATCCAGAAAGATGGTTGGTAAGAGATATAGCTGTGGAAGAGTTGAGTCAGAGGAACTCGATTTTTGCATCATGCTTATGATGGATAAAGTTGAGGTATTCAGCAGATCATGTGTGTACTAAGACAAGTAAGTTTCTTGATAAGGATCCCTAAGGCAAGAATGTCTATCCACTCTTACAGTAAAAAGGAATAAGAGAATCGGAAGGTAGACACAAGTTTCGGCAAGTAAAAGAAGCAAGGTGAAGAAGGGTACGAGGTACCCAATTAATGAAGATTAACAGTATTTACAATTCAAGCAGAGATATATAAGCATTTTCAGATACCTTCAATTATAACATAGGTATGTACAATTAGTCACACACATCTCAATTATGCTCCATGGGAGCTAACAGAAATAGTTAAGAGAAGGACGAATATCAGGAACCGGCTGAGGTTAGAGTAAACCAAAATGATGATTGGATTGCTTGCGTTGGTTGACATTTCCGAAGGATATTGTAAATGTGCTAACAAAATCTCCTTATGAGACACCCAGATGGTACACTCTATAATAGTACAGCTAGATATGACTACTATAAAGATAGGCACTGGAAGCCTTGAAAGGATAAATGTTACCTCAGTATGGCTCTCGTCCCTAGTAAAGAAAGAATGTTAGGCAACCCGAAGAGCTAGTAGATGGAGCAAGGGGAGCCGAAAGCAAAAGATGTCCCGCTGAAATTTTCAAAATAAAGTGTTAGACATAAATGTTAGCAGGAAATGAGAAGAGAGTTAATGAAGCGTTATGAGTAAGATGTGATGCATGGATGGCAACGGTAGGAAAAAAAATGACGGTATATAGTCAAGTTAAGGAAAAGAAGAGAGGAGTCGGGCCTTGAGACAACAGAAGAGTATAGGTCATAAAGTCATATCCTCATTTCGAGAAATAAGTTCGTGACTCCAACGCGACTACCAAAAGGGAGAGTTAATCCCCAGAATAATAGAAATCATTATGGGCTGGTGAACAAGATAAACTAAACATGAATTAGGGGCTAAATGATTTGATAATAGTCAGCATCATGAGAATTTCATATTGTGTTCCGGCGATAATAGAATGGACCACAGATGAATATTCATGAGGAATTCAGAGAATGGTCATTCGGGAAGACACTTCCCTAAAAGTAAGCAATGTGAGCAAAATTAAGCTTAAGGGACTGTAGGTGCCAGTTACACTAGGTGTTTCCCTCGTGAGTAAGGAAATTTGTTATCCTTGGTACAGAAGCATTACCGCAAGGCGAGTGAGGGTTATCGATGATGTGAAAAGACACCAAAGATGAAGAGGAAAAATATCTATAGGCAGGTCGTCGTAGCTCCATAGTACTCCCCTAAAGGGGGGATATGGAATGGTGTGGCATTAAGTCAAAACTAAGGGGTTCTAGTAATTATGGAATGGCAAAGGAAGAATGCGATAAAAAATGAAAAAGGGACGAGACTGCACTTATTCAAAGCCTACAGATATGCTACGATTCCAGAACATTATGCAAACACGACATCAAGGAAAGGAAGTAAGCGTCCCTGCCCAAGATGTTATTGATAGATAAGGAGTCAGTGCGAGAAGTAAGTTAAGACAAAGGAAATAACCCAAGAAAGATTACGCGAAATATTGATATGAGAATGGGCCAACGAGTAGTCAGTTATTGATTCGTGAGGTAAAAAATCAGTCACCTTGCTCATTTTCTTTGACTGAAAACTCATCATGTTTCCAAGCAAGGAGGGGCATGCTGTGAACAACTATTTTTTGACCACACCCAAATTATATACTATTTTAGTATAAATATTTTCTTTAGGTCTAATCTTAATATATATACTTATAGAACATATTATTTCTAGTTGTAAAGAGAAAATGAAAATTTACAAAAAAATAAATATATATGATTTCTTTTAATTAGAATTTTAATAAGTAAATTATATATTTTTCTTAGTATTTTTCTAAATTATATGTAAATAGTTAGATTTCTTATGTTTTTCTTAGTCTAAAGTTAGTTAGTTGATATTCTTGTCTAACATTTTAATTTAATTTTACTTCTAAAAGAAAACATAAAAAGAAGAGATATAATTTAATTCCCACAACTTTTTCCAAGAATTTTGGTAGTAAACTTTATCTTAAAATAGAGTCACACATCCCATGAGTCTTACGTAACTCACTTATCCAAAACAAAAAGAAAGACAAAAATAGTAACATTCCCAATTTCCCTCACGTCTCTCACCCCACCTTCCACGTCCCCTCTTACTCAAAACTCCTCACAACACACACACCTCACGATCCCACCCACGTTCCCACTCTTCCCCTCCATAATCTGCACACACACAATGTATATAAAAGACAATCCTATCCTATTATAGAAAAAAAAAAAAAAAAAAAAAAAGAGGAGAAGAACGAAAAGGGAGAGAACAAAAAAAAGATAAAAAAAGATAAAGGGAGAAAGTAACAAGTAAAAAAGAGAATATAGAGGTTTATTTCGCGGAGGCAGTGAAAAAAAAAAAGAGAAAGAATTGTGCAAGTAAGAAAGAAAGAGAGTTTGAAGACGGAGTTCGAGATTTATTTCGCGGTTCCGAGTTCGAGGTTCTAGAAAAGTCGGCATTGCTAGTTTTGGAAATCAGTAGATCGTGGTTGTGATTTTATTGTAAAAAGTTTCACAAAAAAGGTAATATTCGAATTTTCATCATCAACATGAAAGATAGTTTTGTTAGTTCTGATTAATTTTGGTTTCTATCTTTTTTTTTCCACTTCTGTATCTTTGAGTTGTTTTGAGTATTTTTTCGAACTAGAATGAACTGAAGATTTGTTTGGGTGTCGGTTCAGGCTGAATTTGATTACCAAACTTTCACTCATGGCCTAAAATAATATCTCCATTGACAGTTAAGTTTAGATCTTTCAGGAATCATGTTATTAATTAATAATTATCTTTCAAAATATCTTTTAATATCATTCTTGCTGGTCTTTTTAACTCTTATGATGATATTGCAAAATTTTTTATTTTTTTCAGTTAAGTGTGTTTATATGTGTATAGAGGAATTAAGGTGGTGAATTGAAGAAATAATTCGCATGTTGATAGTTTGTAACTTGGTTTGTGTATATAGAATATGCTGTGTATGTGTTATTAACTTTGTGGATACTGTTTAGTTTAACTTTATGCATGCATTTTATTTTTCATATGTATAAAAGTTCATTACATTAATTATGTTTAAGGTCATGGATGCAATATTCAATTACTTAGACTCTCGAATTTCATTTCTATAATATTCATTTTGTTAATTAGATTATATCTCAAAGTGGTAGAGTTTTGACCAATTCAAGCCCTTCCTCCAAGTTTATTTATATTCTTACTGGCATAAATATATTACTAAATAAATTCAACGTGCTACAGTTGCTTCTTTTCCTAGAATTTGAAGTCAAAAGGAAATATCCCGTAAGAAGATTCCATGAAATATTTTTCACATTCCACATTAAAATATGAGGAAAAAAAAAAAGTTCAAGCCCTCTCTTATGATTTGACTATTCTATTTTCTCTTGGATCTAGTTGTCACGACCCAAATTTCCCACCATCGGGACCGTGATGGCGCCTAACATTGTACTCGCTAGGCAAGCCAACGTTATAGAACATTTCACCTTTTTCTTTTATTTTTAATAATTAAAACTTAACAAAAGTAAATCAGCGGAAATAAATGCGGAAGAACACAGTTTAAAAGATTATTCTTATAGTAATAAAAAAAAAACATAATAAGTTCCACCCAGAACTGGTGTCACAACTCACGAACAGTCTACGAATACTACAAATAAGGGTCTGAACGAAATGATTATATTTGTCCCGAAAGTAGATAAAACATAAATAAATAGGATAGAAGGGGATGCCAGGGCCTGCAGACGCCTGCAAGACTACCTTAGGTCTCCGAGAAGCAGTGATAGCAACCAACCTCACGATCAGCCACTAGCTCCAAAATTTGCACAGAAAGTGCAGAGTGCAGTATCAGTATAACCGACCCTATGTACTCGTAAGTGCCGAGCCTAACCTCGATGAAGTAGCGACGAGGCTACGGCGGGGCATACAAAATATACAACATGCAACAGTTTATACTAAACAGAAAGTAAATACAGAATGTAATAAAGCAATAATTGGCCTTAAATAAATCCGGAACCAAGTTGTTCTACTAGTATTCAGCTATAACTAATCCTTAAGGGTGTTTCAACATCACAGTAATGGGCTTAACAGAAATGAAGACATAATAACAACTGATGCGGCGCGCATCCCGATCCCAACATATAAAAAACAACATTATCAATATTTACCCTTATTCCTCCTTGTTGCGGTGTGCAACCCGATCCTACCTGTCCAGCCTTATTACTCGTCAACACATATCACCCTTATTCCTCCTGTTGCGGCGTGCAATCCGATCCCACTTGTCCACCCTTATTACTCCTTGTTGCGGCGTGCAACCCGCCCACCAGACAATCACATTTCACCCTTATTCCTTATGTTGCGGCGTGCAACCCGATCCCAATATATATCAGCACCAATCACAAAANACGATTATGAAACTTCACCAGTGAAAACTACTCAGTGAGACCCACCAAGGTGCACCATAAGGCACCAATAAATCAATATAAGCCAACAGGGTAATAAAATGAAACTACGAAACCAATAATACTTCAACGGGAACATTAACAGTTAACATAAAAGAATTAAATAATTCAATAAAGATAACAACAGTTAATATGAAGTAATTAGACATGGAAATATTTATGAGCAAGTAGCAATTAAGGCAGGAAAACAAGATATAGGAAAACGGGGAAAGGGAACTAGCTAAACAAGTAATTTGGTGATGCATAGGCACTCGTTACCATACCTATACGCCACACACATGATATCTCACATAGCAAGCAAGTCGGGGATCCCTAGTCCCTCAAGGCAAGGTTAGACCAAACACTTACCTCAAGCCAACGGGTATATTAAAGCTCAAACACCGCTTTACCTCTCGATTCCACCACCAATTTACTCGTATCTAGCCATAATTAACTTTATAACATCAATAAATGCTAAAGAAACTAATTCCAATGCTTAATCAAAGATTTCCCAATATTTTCCCCAAAAAGTCAAAAATCGATCCCGGGCCCGCTTGGTGAAAACTCGAAGTTCGGACCAAAACCCGATTACCCATTCACCCACGAGCCCGAATATACAATTGGTTTCGGAATCCGACCTTAACACCAAATTCGAAATTCCTAAATTTTACCCAAGAACACCCAATTTCCCATGAAAACCCCTAGATTTTGAGATGAAATCATGTATAAAGATGAAATAGATTGAAGAAAATGAGTTAGAAATCGTTTACCTATGATTTGGGGAAGAACTCTCTTCAAGAAAATCGCCTATGGGAGCTTAGGGTTTGAAAATTTGTGAAGTGAAGTGAAAATCCCGTCCAAATGATGATTTGATCAACTGCAGATGTCGCATTTGCGATAGGAGCTTCGCAATTGCGAAGCTCGCAAATGCGAAGGTCCATCGCAAATGCGAGAACCATCACACCACTGCTGCCTTCGCAATTGCGAAGGAATGTTCGCAATTGCGAACACCAACCTCCGCAATTGTGGCAAAAAGATCGCAAATGAGATCACCCCCTTCCTAGACTCTCTTCGCAATTGCGAAGTTATGTTCGCATTTGCGAACTAAGCCGGCCCAGGCCTTCTTCGCATTTGCGATAAAGGCCTCGCAATTTCCATCACTGTTTTCCTCACAATTGCGAACTTTGGTCTCGCAATTGCGAGATCAGAGGCCAACACCAGAACTGTAGCACCTGCAATTCTTTTCCAAGTCCAACATACTCTATAGCTTATCCAAAACTCACCCGAGCCCTCGGGGCTCCAAACCAAACATGCACACAAGTCTAAAAACATCATACTGACTTGCTCGTGCGATCAAATCGCCAAAATAACATCTTAAACAACGAATTTAACACCAAAACTCATGAATTTTCAAGATAGTTCAAAATTTCTAACTTTTCAACCAAAGGTTCGAATTACATCAAATCACCTCCGTTTTTTACCAAATTTCAGAGATACGACTTAAATATTATATTAAACTTGTACCGGGCTCCGGAACTAAAATATGGGTCCGATACTAACGAGGTCACACACTATTCTATTTCTAAAAACCTTATATTTTCCAGCAAATAATTTTCTTCAAAAATTCATTTCTCGGGTTAGGGACCTCGGAATTCGATTCCGGGCATACGCCCAAGTCCCATATTTTTCTACGGACCCTCCGAGACCGTCAACACGTGTTCGGGTCCGTTTACCCAAAATGTTGACCGAAGTCAACTATAATTATATTTTTAAGCCAAAAATTATTATTTCTTAAATTTTTCATACAAAAGCTTTTCGGTATCGTGCCCAGACTGCGCATGCAAAAAGAGGAGAGATAAAAGGAGGTTTTCAAGGCCTCAGAACACGAAAACGGATTTTAAAACAAAAGATGACCTTTTGGGTTATCACATTCTCCACCTCCAAAACAACCATTCGTCCTCGAACGGACATAGAAAAGTACCTGAGTCGGTGAAAAGATGGGGATATCGGCTCCGCATATCGGACTCCTAGGTAGCATCCTTAACAGGCTGACCTCTCCACTGCATACGAACTGACAGATAACTCTTTGATCTCAACTGTTGAACTTGCCGGTCTAGAATTGCTACTGGCTCCTCCTCGTAGGTCATATCCTGGTCCAACTGGACAGTGCTAAAGTCTAACACGTGAGATGGATCGCCGTGATACTTCTAAAGCATGAACACATGAAATACTGGATGCACAGCTGATAAACCCGGCGGCAATGCAAGTCTGTAAGCCACCGCTCCCACTCGATCAAGGATCTCAAAAGGCCCGATGAACCTAGGGCTTAGCTTGCCCTTCTTCCCAAATCTCATCACGCCCTTTATGGGCGACACCCGAAGCAACATTTACTCTCCGACCATGAATGCCACATCACGAACCTTACGGTCGGCATAACTCTTTTGCCTAGACTGAGCTGTACGAAGCCTATCTTGAATGATCTTAACCTTGTCCAAGGCATCCTGTACTAAATCTGTACCCAGCAACTGAGCCTCCTCCGAATCAAACCACTCGACTGGCGATTAACACTGTCTACCATATAATGCCTCATAGGGAGCCATCTGGATGCTCGACTAATAGATGTTGTTGTAGGTAAACTCCGCTAACGGCAAGAACTGATCCCAAGAGCCTCCAAAGTCAATAACACAGGCGCGAAGCATATCCTTCAAAATCTGAATAGTACGCTCTGACTGCCCGTCCGTCTGAGGATGAAATGCGGTGCCCAACTCGACCCGCGTACCCAACTCATGCTGAACTGCCCTCCAGAAATGCGAGGTGAATTGCGTACCCCGATCCGAAATGATAGACACGGGCCCACCATGGAGACGAACGATCTCCTGGATATGGATCTCAGTTAACCACTCCAAAGAATAGGAAACTGCCACAGGAATGAAATGCGCTGACTTAGTCAGCCTATCAACAATAACCCATATTGCATCAAACTTCCTCTGAGTCCGTGGGAGTCCAACAACGAAGTCCATAGTGATACGCTCCCACTTCCACTCGGGAATCTCAATCTGCTGAAGCAAACCACCAGGTCTCTGATGCTCGTACTTTACCTGCTGACAATTCAAACACTGAGCTACATATTCAACTATATCCTTCTTCATCCACCTCCGCCAATAATGTTGCCGCAAGTCCGGATACATTTTAGCAGCGCCCGGATGAATAGAATACCGGGAACTATGGGCTTCCTCTAGAATAACCTCACGAAGTCCATCCACATTAGGAACACAAACTCGACCCTGCATCCTCAAAACTCCATCATCTCCAACTGTGACCTGCTTGGTACCACCGTGCCGCACTATGTCCCTAAGGACTAGCAAATGAGGATCATCATACTGTCGATCGCTGATACGCTCAAATAATGAAGACCGAGCGACTGTGCAAGCTAAAACACGACTAGGTTCAAAAACATCCAACCTCACGAACTGATTGGCTAAGGCCTGAATATCCAAAGCAAGCGGCCTTTTACCGACTGGAATATACGCAAGGCTGCCCATACTAGCTGACTTCCTACTCAAAGCATCAGCCACAACATTGGCCTTCCCGAGATGATACAAGATGATGATATCATAGTCTTTCAGTAGCTCCAACCACCTACTTTGCCTCAAATTGAGCTCCTTTTGCTTCAACAAATACTGCAAACTCTTATGATCCGTGAACACCTCACATGACACGCCATAGAGATAATGCCTCTAAATCTTCAGCGCGTGAACAATGGCTGCTAGCTCCAAATCATGAACTGGGTAATTCTTCTCGTGAATCTTCAACTGCCGTGAAGCATATGCAATAACCCTTCCATTCTGCATCAACACCGCACCAAGTCCAATACGAGATGCATCATAATATACTGTAAATAGCCCTGAACCTATGGGCAAAACCAACACCGGCGTCGTAGTCAAAGCTGTCTTGAGCTTCTGAAAGCTCGCCTCACACTCGTACGGCCACCTGAATGGCACACCCTTCTGGGTCAACCTGGTCATCGGGGCTGCTATAGATGAAAATCCCTCCACAAACCGACAGTAATAACCCGCCAAACCCAAGAAACTCCGGATCTCTATAGCTGATGTGGGTCTAAGCCAGTCCCTGACTGCCTCAATCTTCTTAGGATCCACCTGAATACCCTCTGCTAATACCACATAACCCAAGAAAGCAACTGAACTCAACCAAAACTTACATTTCGAAAACTTAGCATATAACTGACTGTCTCTCAAAGTCTGAAGAACGACTCGAAGATGTTGCTCGTGCTCCTCTCGACTGTGGGAGTAGATCAAAATATCATCAATGAAGACAATCACGAAAGAATCCAAATAAGGCTTGAACACCCGGTTCATCAAATCCATGAATGTTGCTGGGGCATTTATCAACCCAAATGACATCACTAGAAACTCATAATGCCCATACCGAGTGCGAAAAGTTGTCTTAGGGAAATCAGATGCCCTAATCCTCAACTGATGGTAGCCAGATCTCAAATCAATCTTCCAAAATACCTTGGCACCCTGAAGTTGGTCAAACAAATCATCAATCCTCGACAATGGATACTTGTTCTTGATGGTGACTTTGTTCAACTACTGATAGTCTATACACATCCTCATCGATCCATCCTTCTTCTTAACAAACAATACCGGCGCACACCAAGGCGAGACACTAGGTCTAATAAAGCCCTTATCAAGCAGATCTTGCAACTGCTCCTTCAACTCTTTCAACTCTAGCGGGGCCATGCGATACGGAGGAATAGAAATGGGCAGAGTGCCCGAAGCCAAATCAATACAAAAGTCAATATCCCTGTCGGGTGGCATCCCCGGCAGGTCTGCAGGACCTCTGGAAACTCCCGAACAACTGGTACAGAATCCATCGAAGGAACCTCAGCACTAGAATCAAGACATAGGCCAAATAAGCCAAACACCCTTTTTCAACCATACGCCGAGCCTTCACATACGAAATAACCCTACTGATAGAATGACCAGGAGTCCCCCTCCACCCCAATCGAGGCAAGCCCGGCAAGGCTAAGGTCATGGTCTTAGTGTGACAATCCAATATAGCATGATAAGGTGACAACCAATCCATCCCTAAAATGACATCGAAATCCACCATATCGAGAAGTAGGAGATCTACACTAGTCTCAAGACCCCTAATAACAACCACACACGAGCGATAGACACGATCTACAATAATAGAATCACCTAGTGGCGTGGACACATATACGGGAGCACTCAAAAAATCACAAGGCACAACCAAATATGAAGCAAAATAAAAAAGACACATAGGAGTATGTAGACCCTGGATCAAACAGAACTGAAGCATCTCTACTATAAACTAGAACAGTACATGTGATAACAGCATCGGAGGACTCAGCCTCAGGCCAGGCAAGAAAAGTATAACATCGGGGCTGGGCCCCACCACCCAGAACTATATCTCTTGGACGACCTCCTACTGGCTGGCCTCCACCTCTAGCGGCCTGGCCTCCACCTCTAACGGCCTGACCTCTACCTCTAGCGGGCTGACCCCTACCTCTGGCTCCCTGACTCCTACCTCTAGCTGGCTGGGTAAGCGGTGCCTGAATCATGGCACGAGAACTCTGCCGCTGCGACTGAGCACCCACTAATCTCGGACAAGCCCTCCGGATATGACCATATTCACCACACTCAAAACATCCATCTGAATACTACGGTTGAGGAAACTGAGACTGATCCTGACGGGCCGGCTGACCGTGATAATAACTCTGAAGAGGAGGTGCTCTGATGGGAGCTGGCGGTGCACTATAAGTTGGCTGCCCTAAAGGAGGTACATAAGGACCATGACTCCTTGAAGCTCCATGGGATGCCTGAAGCGCTGAATGAAACATCCTGGGAGGTTGGCCTCTACCAAAAGTACCTCAACCTCTAGATGAGGTCCCACTGAATCCACCAGAGTGACGAGGCCTCTTGTCAGACCCCGATAGCTCCCCTGAGATAGAACTTCCTCAACTCGTCGGGCCACATTGGCCGCATCCTGGAAGGAAATCTCGCTCCCTGTCTCCTTAGACATCTGCAATATTATAGGTTGAGCGAGTCCCTTAATAAATCTCCTCACGCTCTCTCTCTCGGTGGGGAGTATAAGAAGAGCATGATGGTCCAAGTCGATAAATGTGGTCTCGTACTGAGTGACGGTCATAGAACCCTGCTGAAGGCGCTCAAACTACCTCCGATAGTCATCTCTTTGAGAGATTGGGAGAAACTTCTCCAGAAATAACTGGGAAAACTGATCCCAAGTCAAAGCAGGCGACCCAGCTGGTCTAGCCAAACAAAAATCCCTCCACCATTTCTTGGCAGAACCTGATAAGCGAAAAGCAGCAAAGTCGACTCCATTGGTCTCCACTATCCCCATGTTCCGAAGAACCTCATGATAACTGTCCAAATAGTCCTGGGGATCCTCTGAAGGTGTACCGCCATCTGCTCCAGAGTGTGAGTAACGGGAGTCTGTGCTCCTCCCCCAGCCCGAGAGACGGCTAGTGCTACTGGAAGTATGCCTGCTTGAGTGACACTCTCCATAAGGCCCACTAGACGGACCAGAGCATCCTGGAGTACCGGGGTAGCTATGAACCCCTCTGGAACCTGAGTTGGACCCGCTGGAACGGTTAGGGCCGGAACCTCATCATCAAACTCAACCTGAGGCTCCGCCGTTGGTGCTGCTGCTCGCGCTCTGCGCTGAGCCCTACCCTTGCCTCAGCCTCTAGCACAGCCTTGGCCTCGTCCTCTACCCATCATAGGAGCTGCCATCGGGGGCTCGGGCTGCTGATCAGCTGATGAGGCAGTACGTGTTCTCGCCATCTGCGAAAGAACAGAGTAGAAGTTCAATTAGCATTAAGAGATAAAACCGCACGACAGGGATGAATAGAAGTGAAACTGTTCCTAACTCTATAGCCTCTGGGTATAAGCACAGACGTCTCCATACCGATCCCTCAGACTCTACCAAGTTTGTCCATGAATTGTGAAACCTAAGCAACCTAGAGCTCTGATACCAACTTGTCACGACCCGAATTTTCCACCGTCGGGACCGTGATGGCGCCTAACATTGTACTCGCTAGGCAAGCCAACGTTACAGAATATTTCACCTTTTTCTTTTATCTTTCAATAACTAAAACTTAACAAAAGTAAATCAGCGAAAATAAATGCAGCAGAACACAGTTTAAAAGATTATCCTTATAGTAATAACAAAACCGTAATAAATTCCACCCAGAACTGGTGTCACAACTCACGAACGGTCACGAATACTACAAATAAGGGTCTGAACGAAAAGTTACATATGTCCCAAAAGTAGATAAAACAAAAATAAAATAGGATAGAAGAGGACGCTAGGGCCTGCGGACGCCTGCAGGACTACCTTGGATCTCCAGGAAGCAGTGATAGCAACCAACCTCACGATCAGCCACTAGCTCCAAAATTTGCACAAAAAGTGCAGAGTGCAGTATCAGTATAACCGACCCCATGTAGTGGTAAGTGCCGAGCCTAACCTCGACGAAGTAGTGACGAGGCTACGGCGGGGTATACAAAATATACAACATGCAACAGCTTATACTAAATAGAAAGGAAATACAGAATGTAATAAAGCAATAACTGGCCTTAAATAAATCTGGAACCCAGTTGTTCTACTAGTATTCACCTATCACCAATCCTTAAGGGTGTTTCAACATCACAGTAGTGGGCCTTAACAGAAATGAAAACATAATAGCAACTGATGCGGCGCGCATCCCGATCCCAACATATAAACAACAACAGTATCAATATTTACCCTTATTCCTCCTTGTTGCGGCGTGCAACCCGATCCCACCTGTCCACCCTTATTACTCCTCAACACATATCACCCTTATTCCTCCTGTTGTGGCGCGCAACCCGATCCCACCTATCCACCCTTATTACTCCTTGTTGTGGCGTGCAACGCGACTCCACCAGACAATCATATTTTACCCTTATTCCTCCTGTTGCAGCGTGCAACACGATCCCAATATATACATATATATATATATATATATATATATATATATATATATATATATATATATATATATATATATATATATATATATATCAGCACCAAACACAAAAGAATAAAGACAAGTGTGTCACAAGCTAACTCAAATCCCCCACATTACTTATACCTCAATCCACACAATGGAATATCACTACGATTATGAAGCTTCACCAGTGGAAACTACTCAGCAAGACCCACCAAGGTGCACCATAAGGCACCAATAAATCAATATAAGCCAACAAGGTAATAAATGAAACTACGAAACCAATAATACTTCAACGGGAACATCAACAGTTAACATGAAACAGTTAAATAATTCAATAAAGATAACAACTGTTAATGTGAAGCAATTAGACATGGAAACATTTATGAGCAAGTAGCAATTAAGGCAGGAAAATAAGATATAGGGAAAGGGAACGGGCTAAACAAGTAATTTGGTGACGCATAGGTACTCGTCACCACACCTATATGCCACACACATGATATCTCACATAGCAAGCAAGTCGGGGATCCCTAGTCCCTCAAGTCAAGGTTAGACCAAATACATACCTCAAGCCAATGGGTATATCAAAGCTCAAACACCGCTTTACCTCTCAATTCCACCACCAATTCACTCATATCTAGCCATAATTAACTTAATAACATCAATAAACTCTAAAGAAACCAATTCCAATGCATAATCAAAGATTTTCCCACATTTTCCCCAAAAAGTAAAAAATCAACCTCGGGCCCGCTTTTTAACGACCCGGTCAATCATTCTGAAAGTTATAGACTCGTTTCCCCCATTTCTGCTTCTTTATGTGTTGTCCAGCTATGTTGAGTTGCATCGAGTTGGTAGGTTTGGGTTCGGAGTAGTTTTGGAATGAAATGATCACTTAGTCTCTTAGTTAGAAAGCTAAGTTAGAAAAGTCAACCGGAAGTTGACTTATGAGTAAACAAATTCGGATTTGGATTTTTATGATTCAATTAGCTTCGTTGGGTGATTTTAAACTTAGGAGTGTGTCCAGAATGTAATTTGGAGGTCCGTGGTAGAATTAGGCTTGAATTGGCGAAAGTTGGAAGTTTAGAAGTTCTTAGGCTTGAATTCGAGGTTGATTTGGTGTTTTGTTATTGTTTTGGGTGTTCCGAAGATTCGACTAAGTTCGGGTAGTGATATATGACTTGTTGGAATTATTGGTTGAGGTCCCGAGGGCCTCGGTGAGTTTTGAATAGGTTTGGGTTGTGTTGCGCTTGTTTTTCTTATGTTTCGACGCCGTTTCTTCAAGCAAAAATGATATCATATTGAACAAATGAGCTCCGATTTATTTTTTGATTGAGGCATTAGGTCCGTATCGTAATTGTGGACCTGTATCAAAAAGAATCGTCTAATTTGGACATCGTATGAGGATTTTATGGTCATTTTACTAAGAATTAGGTTGCCAGATTTTTCAAATTAACTACGGAATTGCCACTAACAGCGTAATTAAAAATCTGCACTATTTGCAAATATTGAAACCAACATATCTCCTTCATTATAAGGTCAAATTGAGTGATTCAAAAGCCTAACTTGACTAAAATTTCCCAAGAAATCCATTGGAGGCATAAAAAGCAAGTTTCAGGATTGTTTGGCACGAGAATTGAGGCAGAATAGCTGGCAGAAAAATATATAAAACTAGGGTTTGTTCATTCGGTCATATTTTGAGTTGGGAAGCTCTGATTTGGGCGATTTTGGAGGCGATTTACACCATAGGGATTGGGGTCAGTTCTCTTTACTCGGTTTTGGTTATATTTCATGAATCTATCTTCGTTTTTAGGATTTGAATGAAGATTTCAAAGTGAAATTGAGGGAGTTAAGGTTTGAGTTTTAGAGAGTTTTAAGTGAGGATTTGAGGGACCAAACGAAGTCCGATTTTTATAAATTTTATATGGTTAGACTCGGGAGAGGACGAGGGTTTTGATTCTTCCATTGTTGACTGATTCTGAGACGTGGGCCCGTGAGTCGGGTTTTGTCCGATTTTGGATTTTTGGTATATTGTATAGTTTTTATTGTGGAATTCGATTCTTTAGCACATGTTGATGGTATTAATCTGATTATGGTTAGATTCGGAGCTTTTGGATACCGAGTCCAGAGACGAGGGCATCCCGGAGTAGGTATGGTGTTGAGGTAAGTAACAGTTTTAACTCTGGCTTTTAGGGTATAAACCCGGAGAAATTGATATCATGCGATTGTTTGGAGGTGATACCCATGCTAGGTGACGTGTGTGTGGGTGTATACCTCGAGGGATTGAGACTTGGTCCATCCCGTGAGGCCTCATGGCCATCATCTGTGTTTACGTAGTTACTTGTTGTCGGACTTGTCTGCCTTCATGTTAGAGATCATTCTTAGGCTATATTCTTGCTCACATTATTTGTACTCAGTCATAGAAATTATTGTACATGTTTACCTCAGTCTCTATCATTTGCTAATATGTTGTGATACTTGATGTGGGTTGTGTCCCCATATTTGTTGATGATGGTAAGGCTAGTGAGGTACATGATTGAGTAAGGTCGAGAGCCTGGTTGTGAGGATATTGATACTATAGCACGTGAGTTATCCGCATAACACGTGAGTTGACCGTGTGGGTCCAGGTATTGATAACATAGAGCGTGAGTTGTCCGCGTAGCACGTGTGTTGACCGTGCGAATCCAGGTATTGATATGATGGCACGTCAGTTGTCCGCGCTTAGCGCTTGGGCTTTGGGAGCCCCTCCGGAGTCTGTACACACCCCCAGTGAGCGTAGAGTGTTGAGTGTGGTGTGCTGAGTGAGGAGTGATATTGCTATGAGGTTGCATTTACTTTTGTTGTTGCTGCATTTACCTGTTAACTTCTTTTTGGTATTTGTTGGTTTTATGGAATTTACCTGTTTATTCATGTTTATTGTAAATTATGAAAATAAATAATTGGACTGTTTTACTTAGCTCGTCACTACTACTCAGTTCCTTAGTTATTTCTGTTACTACTGAGGTGGTTGTACTCATACTATACCCTGCACCTTATGTGCATATCTAGGTGAGTTAGAGCGCGGCGATTGTTGAGTTCAGGCCGGCTTTAATTGGAGATTACAAGGTAGCTACTAGCGTTCGCAGGACCTTGTTACTCCTTTTGTCATTTCTTCTTTGGACAGTTAGACAGCTTATACATCTTAGTTCATAGTGTTAGACGCTCATGACTTAGTGACACCCTGATGTTTGGGGCTAGCTTCCGTATTTTTATATTAATTATATTTAGAGTTGATTTAGTTTATGAGAAATTTGAATGTTGGTATTGTTTTATTAAATCCTTAAAACTAATTAGTAGTAATATTTTGGGAAATAGGCTTGCCTTGTAACACGATAGTTTCCATCACGACCATGGTTAGATTTTAGGCCGTGACAAGTTGGTATCAGAGCCTAGGTTACATAGGTCTCACAAGTCATGAGCGGGTTTAGTAGAGTCTTGCGGATCGGTACGGAGACGTGTGTACTTATCTTCGAGAGGCTGCAGAACCTTTAGGAAAACTTCACCTTCTTGAATTCTTATCGTGCGGTATTGATTCAGACTGAAGTGTAACACTTTTAGTTCCTTCCACGTATTCGTATGCGCACATGAGCGCTCGGTATCAGTTGTGCATCGACGGATTGTGATCCCCTGGATGAGGTGCGAGATGTAATTTCTGTGTGTTGATGTTGGGCCAGTCTGGAGGACTTGAGGCCGGGTTTTGACTGTAGATTGAGCACTGAGGTGCTGATTCTGTGAGCGCGTGCTTGTGGACCTATATGTCCGGTAGTGTCCCTATTAGTGGAAATGGTGGCTGGATGGATACGTGATGAGTATGATGTGACCGCGAGATGAGTTCATATGATTTAAATGACGAGAAGGTATTGCTGAAGGTTTCACCTATTTGAGACTCCAGGTATGTTTTTAGACTCGTTCGAGGATGAACGTTTGTTTAAGAGGGGGAGGATGTAACGACCCAGTCAGTCGTTCAGAAAGTTATAGCCTCATTTCCCCCATTTCTGTTTCTTTATGTGTTGTCCAGCTGCATTGAGTTGTATCGAGTTGGTAGGTTTGGGTTCGGAGTAGTTTTGGAGTGAAATGATCACTTTGTCTCTTAGTTAGAAAGCTAAGTTAGAAAAGTCAATCGGAAGTTGACTTATGAGTAAACAAATTTGGATTTGGATTTTTATGATTCAATTAGCTTCGTTGGGTGATTTTAGACTTAGAAATGTGTCCAGAATGTAATTTGGAGGTCCGTGGTAGAATTAGACTTGAATTGGCGAAAGTTGGAAGTTTAAAAGTTCTTAGGTTTGAATTCGAGGTTGATTTGGTGTTTTGGTATTGTTTTGGGTTTTCAGAAGGTTCGACTAATTTCGGGTAGTGATATATGACTTGTTAGAATTATTAGTTGATGTCCCGAGGGCCTCGGGTGAGTTTTGAATAGGTTTGGGTTGTGTTGCACTCGCTTTTCTTATGTTTCGACGCCATTTCTTCAAGCAAAAGTGATATCATATTGAACAAATGACTCTGATTTCTTTTCTGATTGAAGCCTTAGATCCGTATCGAAATTACGGACTCGTAGCAAAAAGAATCGTCGAATTTGGACATCGTATGAGGATTTTAGGGTCATTTTACTAAGAATAAGGTTGCCAGATTTTTCAGATTAATTACGGAATTGCCACTGACGGCGTAATTAAAAATCTACACTATTTGCAAATATTGAAACCAACATATCTCCTTCATTGTAAGGTCAAATTGAGTGATTCAAAAGCCTAACTTGACTAAAATTTCCCAAGAAATCCATTGGAGGCATAAAAAGCAAGTTTCAGGATTGTTTGGCACGAGAATTGAGGCAGAATAGCTGGCAGAAAAATATATAAAACTAGGGTTTGTTCATTCGGTCATATTTTGAGTTGGGGAGCTCGGATTTGGGCGATTTTGGAGGTGATTTTTACCATAGGGATTGGGGTAAGTGCTCATTACTCGGTTTTGGTTATATTTTATGAATCTATCTTCGTTTTTGGGATTTGATTGAGGATTTCAAAGTGAATTTGAGGGAGTTAAGGTTTGAGTTCTGGAGAGTTTTAAGTGAGGATTTGAAGGACCAAACGGAGTCCGATTTTGATAAATTTTATATGGTTAGACTCGGGAGAGGACGAGGGTTTTGATTCTGCCATTGTTGACTAATTCCGAGACGTGGGCCCGGGAGCCGGGTTTTGTCCGATTTTGGATTTTTGGTATATTGTGTAGTTTTTATTGTGGAATTCGATTCTTTAGCACATGTTGATGGTATTGATCTGATTATGGTTAGATCCGGAGCTTTTGGATACCGAGTCCAGAGACGAGAGCATCCCGTAGTAGGATTTTATGGTGTTGAGGTAAGTAACAGTCTTAACTCTGGCTTTTAGGGTATAAACCCGGAGAAATTGATATCATGTGATTATTTGGAGGTGATACCCACTCTAGGTGACGGGCGTGTAGGTGTATACCCCGAGGGATTGCGACTTGGTCCATCCCGTGAGCCCTCATGGCCATCATCTGTGTTTACGTAGTTATTTGTTGTCGGACTTGTCTGCCTTCATGTTAGAGATCATTCTTAGGCTTTATTCTTGCTCACATTATTTGTACTCGGTCATAGAAATTATTGTACATGTTTACCTCAGTCTCTATTATTTGCTAATATGTTGTGATACTTGATTTGGGTTGTGTCCCCTTATTTGTTGATGATGGTGAGGCTAGTGAGGTACATGATTGAGTAAGCCGAGAGCTTGGTTGTGAGGATACTGATACCATAGCGTGCGAGTTGTCAGTATAGCACGTGAGTTGACCGTGCAGGTCCAGGTATTGATACCATAGCGCCTGAGTTATCCGCATAGCACGTGAGTTGACCGTGCCGATCCGGGTATTTATATGATGGCACGTGAGTTGTCCGTGCTTAGCGCTTGGGCTTTGGGAGCCCCTCCGGAGTCTGTACACACCCCCTAGTGAGCGCAGAGTGTTGACTGTGGTGTACTGAGTGCGAGTGCTGAGTGATGGAGTGACATTGCTGTGAGGTTGCATTTACTTTTGTTTTTGCTCCATTTACCTGTTAACTTCTTTATGGTATTTGTTGGTTTTATGGAATTTACCTATTTATTCATGTTTATTTATAAATTATGAAAATAAATAATTGGACTGTTTTACTTAGCTCGTCACTACTACTCAGTTCCTTAGTTATTTCTGTTACTACTGAGGTGGTTGTACTCATACTACACCCTGCACTTTATGTGCAGATCCAGGTGAGTTAGAGCGCGGCGATCGTTGAGTTCAGGCCGGCTTTAATTGGAGACTGCAAGGTAGCTGCTAGTGTTCGCAGGACCTTGTTACTCATTTTGTCATTTCTTCATTGGACAGTTAGACAGTTTATACATCTTAGTTCATAGTGTTAGACGCTCATGACATAGTGACACCCCGATGTTTGGGCTAGCTTCCATATTTTTATATTAATTATATTTAGAGTTGATTTAGTTTATGAGAAATTTGAATGTTAGTATTGTTTTATTAAATCCTTAAAATTAATTAGTAGTAATATTTTGGAAAATAGGCTTGCCTTGTAACACGATAGGCGCCATCACGACCATGGTTAGATTTTGGGTCGTGACACGCTTGGTCAAAACTCGAAGTTCGGACCAAAACTCGATTACCCATTTACCCCCGAGCCCGGATATACAATTGATTTCGGAATACGATCTCAACCCCAAAATCGAAATTTCTAAATTATACCCAAGAACACCCAATTTCCCATGAAAAACCCTAGATTTTGAGATGAAATCATGTAAAAGGATGAAATAGATTGAAGAAAATGAGTTAGAAATCGTTTACCTATGATTTGGGGAAGAACTCCCTTCAAGAAAATCGCCTATGGGAGCTTAGGGTTTTAAAATTTGAGAAGTGAAGTGAAAATCACATCCAAAAAATGTTCTGATCAGCTGGAGATGTCGCATTTGCGACAGGCGAAGCTCGCAAATGCGAAGGTCCATCGCAAATGCGAGAACCATCACACCACTACTGCCTTCGCAATTGCGAAGGAATGTTCGCAATTGCGAATACCAACCTCCGCAATTGCAGCAAAAATATCGCAAATGCAATCAGCCCCCTTCCGAGACTCTCTTCGCAATTGCAAAGTTATGTTCGCATTTGCGAACTAAGCCGGCCCAGGCCTTCTTCGCATTTGCGATAAAGGCCTCGCAATTGCCATCACTGTTTTCTTCGCAATTGCGAACTCTGGTCTCGCAATTTCGAGATCAGAGGCCAACACGAGAACTGTAGCACCTGCAATTTTTTTCCAAGTCCAAAACACTCCGTAGCCTATCCAAAACTCACCCGAGCCCTCGGGGCTCCAAACCAAACGTGCACACAAGTCTAAAAACATCATACAGACTTGCTCGTGCGATCAAATCGCCAAAGTAACATCTTAAACAATGAATTTAACACCAAACTCATGATATTTCAAGATAGTTCAAAATTTCTAGCTTTTCAACCAAATGTCCGAATTATATCAAATTACCTCCATTTTTTACCAAATTTCACATATACGACTTAAATATTATATTAAAGTTGTAGCAGGCTTCATAACCAAAATGCGGGCCTAATACTAACGAGGTCACACACTATTCCATTTCTAAAAACCTTATATTTTTCAGCAAATAATTTTCTTCAAAAATTAATTTCTCGGGCTAGGGACCTCGGAATTCGATTTCGGGCATGCGCCCAAGTCCCATACAGAATACGGGTCCGGGTCCGTTTACCCAAAATGTTAATCGAAGTCAACTATAATCATATTTTTAAGCCAAAAATTATTGTTTCTTAAATTTTTCACACAAAAGCTTTCCGGTATCGGGCCCGGACTGCGCACGCAAATCGAGAAGAGATAAAAGGAGGTTTTTAAGGCCTCTGAACACGGAAAAAGATTCTAAAACAAAAGATGACCTTTTGGGGCATCACACTAGTCTTCCAAACGAACTCTTTAAATAAGCTTACGTACCCTCTCTATTTCATTAAATCTCAACCCAACATAATTAGCTATTTTAAGGTATAAATAACTGGAGTAAAAAAAAATATTTATAAGGTAGCGAGATGAATTATGAACTAATTTAAGACTCGTTGCGATAAGTAATAATAATAAAATGATACAAATAAATGTCTCGAATCTTAAAGAGACAAATAAAATACTCTAAAAATACTAGAAATACTTGAGATGTACTTTAAATATTAGCCCATGTGTTCATACCCGAACCTTGGATTGGTATGATTAAATAATAAAAAGATCATGTGCGCATTCCGCGTCTCGATACCTTTAGATTTAAAATAATTATCTTATAACCGTGTGTACATTCCGTATTTTGGTTTAATATTTAATTTCAAAGAATTACCTTGTGTGCGTTCTGCATCTTGGTGAACACCATTAATGACATTTAATAATTAATTAAGCGGTAATAAATAAGCCATAATCAATAAAATACAAGAATAGCTGAAAATTGATTTAAGCATTACATTAGTCAATAAAACGACCGTGCTAGAACCGCGGGACTTGAGGGATGCCTTACACCTTCCCCTCGGTCAACAGAATTCCTTACTCAATCTTCTATTTCGTAGACCATAAATTAGGAGTCAAATTTTCCTTTTTATAAGGGATTCAATAAAAGGTGACTTGGAACACCAAAACTCGATTCTAAGTGGCGTCTATAAATAATAAATAATCCCTTTTCAAAACGTCACTTTAACTGGAAAAACTCTTCTAACTCAACCTCGTAATATGGTTGTTCGGGAAAAAAAGGGGTGACAACTGTAACTCCTTTTCTAGACTTAATTAAACCTGTTTTACTGAATTGACTTGCAAATTTGCAACTCCAAGAGCTAATATGGTCTCAGTTAATTGCTAACGCAAAGTCAACCGACTTGAGAAAAAAAAGCATTAACACTTACAAAGTTATAGAAGGACTATATATACAAAGGTCATGATAACAAAACAAAAGGCAGGAAATAAAACTATAAAATATTCTTGTTAATTATGGCCAATATCGGTATATAAGCAATGATTTAAATCTAGAGGTTAATCGTACTCTGATAATATAAGTATACGTAAGATAGAGTTTGATTAGATAATTTAATAAGCCAATTATTATTTTCATGTTTCAGAATATGATTAATCAACTTATTAACTAATTGACTACAATAAATTAAGTCAATTTTGCTATTTTTGTTCTTGCAATACCTCGACGTGATATGAGCGTGAATATTATATAGTTTAATCATTACAAATCAATCAAACAATTATGTTAGTGTGTCAAAAAATTTAACCTAGCAAGATTAATATATATCTTAGACTAGCTAGAAATTAAGTAGAAGACGGATTTGTTAACATATGCAGATAAGAAAACAACTTTAAGGTTTATACATTTTTGACCGAACAAATAAAGAAATGAAATATTTTAGTCATGCAATCAGAATTAAATTTATGTTAGCGTAGGTTTTTAAGTTACGTTAGGGGTAATTTTAATTTTTGAAATCTAATTGTAAAACAATGCAGAAAGTTATTTATAAGTTTCCCATATTTCACAGTATTGGACTTCTTTTCAATTCTGGCATGTTCTCCTCAGAGCAACTATAAAATCCCCCCTCCTTGTTCCTCTATTTCATCCCACAATTACATTCTCTATCTCCTTTCTGTATATCTCCTCCATTTTGCAAACTACATATCGGCTTTTTTTTTTAATTGTCTCATAAATTGGCCAAACCTAGGAGCTATAAAATGTCCCCAAATAATTGCCCCAAACCTATGACCCTTATCAAAAGGTAAATCTTTCCACCCCACTATACATACTTCTCTATATGTGATTTATCAAAATTGAATCAATGAGTCACCAAGTTATGGAAAGATCGTGCAAGCAATGAATTCTTGCATGAGATTGTCGAGGAAAATATTAAATGGAATTGCTCTCTTTGTTTGTTAGAGGCGTAGTAAGTGGCATGTCTCCTCCAGGATTAGACATAGGTGTACCTTTGATTGCAGCAATTTCAAACATGTCACAACTTCTTTAGCCAACTCGTTCACCACTATATTAGATGCCTTCTCAATCTTTTCAATCAAATTTGAAAAAAGTGTAAGATTTTCTAACTATAGCCACATAACAAGATTGTGAAGTTACCTAATATAGTGGTAAACGAGTTGGCTAAAGAAGTTTGCGACATGCTTGAAATGGCTCTAATCAAAGGTCATCCTATTCCAAATCTTGGAGGGGACATGACACGTACTATGCCTCTAACTGATGATTACACTTTGGCTTTTAATATATTCGTATCTCTACACTTTCTTTGTATGTGTAAATGCTTTTCCAAAGAAAAAGAAGTTCTAGCTAAATAAAAAGATATTATAGTCTGAGATATATTTGTTTAGAGAGCATAGTTAGATTATGATAAAATATTAATGCTTCTGATTCTTGTATGTGGCCGAATAGATAAATGCTTATTTTCTCTTTACTTCTTTCTTACCTTTTGTAGTTTGCACCATGATCTATCTTTGCTTATTTGAGAATTGCACGCAAATTATTATCGGTGTTAAGCTCAAAAATTAGAAGAACAAAAGAAAATTGTAATAGATTGATGGTTGGTGTATGTTATGCTGATTTTTAATGTGCTCATAGTATGTACTCCTAAAATGAGTGAATTACTATAAGAAGATTCATATAATCAATTAAGTCAAAATTATATAGTAATTGTTTGATTGACTTTAAAATTTCACGATCTACTCTACATTTAACTAATCACGTATTTGGATGAATGTCACGGTCCACTTCCACAATAGGTCGTGATGGCACATCATTGCCGGGCAAGCCAACGCGAAATTATAAATAAATTCTTCTTTTTACCTTTTTGCCAATTAGTTTCAGAAATCTCTTAAATTAAGGTTAAAAACAAGTAATGACCGTTAAGGTACCCAAAAAAATTATACAATTTTCAAAAGTACAATCTACTAAAGTATGTGTCAAGACCTGGTGTCACAAGTTACGGGCAACTAGTAGAATATACAAATATACAATCATATCCTACTGTCCGAAATGGATTAGACAGCAAAAATAAATAAGAGAAACTCCATCAAGCTGCTGAATGGCACAGGAGGGGAGCAGCTCACCGTGGAAGTCTCAGAGTGGGCTCAGTGGTACGCACCAGACTGATAGCCAGATGTACCTGCCTCACACAATGTACAATTAAGTACAAAAGCATAGAATGAGTACATAAACAATATGTACCCAGTAAGTATCCTGTCTAATCTCGGAGAAGTAGAGACGAGAAGTCGACTTGACACACACTAGGGTCAAAACAATATGAGATAAAAATTACATTGTGCATGGATAAAAGTAATCAAATAGCATAATGTAGCAAGAACTAACAGGTTCTCTCCTAAGTAACGTCACCACTGGCAACATCATTTCAGGGCAATTAATAATCTAAATCATAGAAATTCTGTATAAAACAGGCGCAAATAGTGCCGAGGTCTTACAGCCCGATCCAACATAAAGTAAATTGTGCACTGCCGAGGGTCGAGCAGCACGAACCATAGATGCATCTATTACCCCGCTCGCGAATCAACCATGCGACGCGGTCACATGTAATCAAACATATCAACGGACAGACAATGACATATAACTGGAGAGAAATTTGTGACGACCCAAAGGGTCATCACCGGATTTCTCTCTTTTTCGTGCTTCCGAGGCCTTGAAAACCTTATTTCTGCTTGCCTCGATTTGCGTGCGCAGTCCGTGCGCGTAGCCGGAAAGCTTATATGTTAAATTGTGTGAAAATTTTCAAAATGTGGCTTTAAAATGATTAAAGTTGACTTTGGTCAACATTTTTGGTAAACGGACCCGACCCCGTGATTTGACGGTCCCGGAGGGTCCGTAGAAAAATATGAGACTCGGGCATATGCCTGGAGTCGAATTTCGAGGTCGAGAGCCCGAGAAATGAATTTTTCTGTGAAATGGTTTTTCTGAAATTATTAAGGAAAATGGAAATAAAAATTGATTAAAAGACTATAGTATCGGGCTCGTATTTTGGTTGCGACGCCCGGTACAAGTCTTAAATATGTGTTAAGCGCTTTCTGTAAAGTTTGGTCGAAATCGGGTGTCATTTGACGTGTTTCGGACCTAAATATCTAAAGTTAGAAGTTTAAGAAGTTTGAAATGAAAATGATGATTTTGAGGTTGGATTCATTGATCTTGATGTTATTTTGGCGATTTGATCGCTCGACTAAGTTCGTAGGATGTTATTGAGTTAGTGTGTGTGTTTGGTTGGGAGCCCCGAGGGCTCGGGAGTGATTCGGAGGTGGTTCGGGGTAGTTTTACACTTAGAAAACATAGCAGATTTTCTGCAATTTTTGCACAGCAAATCCCTTCTTCGCGTTCGCGTTCCAGTCACGCGTTCGCGAAGCTTCAGTGGTCCCTCTTCATTGCGTTCGCGGACAATACCCCGCGTCCGCATAGCCCAGGCTTCCCCTTCACCGCGTTCGCGTACTAGCCAGTCCCAGACCCCAGCCCCTTCTTCTACGCGTTCGCGATTAGCACCTCGCGTTCGCGATGCCTTAAACCATCCACCCTTCTCGAACGGGTCCTCATTCACGCGAACGCGAAGGGCATTTTTCCCCAGCGAATTTTTAAGCTCAAAATAGAATCAGTAGCTCGGGATTTAGCCATTTCTTCACACGAGCTCCTCTCTCTAACACTCCATAGGCGATTTTGAAGAGCTTCTTTCTCCATAGCCTCTTAGGTAAGTGTTCTTAACTTCTTTCCCTCTTAATTTCTTCCACTAATCACTACTTTCCTAGCCCTTAATCATGAATTCAAAGTAGACAATGGGAGTTTTGGGTAGAGTTAGGGCTTTGGGGATTTTGGGTGATTCAACCTCAATTTGGGGTCGAATCTTGAAATAAATTATATATTTGAACTCGTGGGGTTATGGGTGATCGGGTTTTGGTCTGAGCCTCGAGTTTGGACCATGTGGGCCCGGGGTCGAATTTTGGTGTTTTTGGAAGAATGATAGGAATTTCATTTCTAGGCTATGGGATTATGTTTTTGAGCCCTTATTGATATTATTGAACTAATTATGCCTAGATATCATTGTTTCGGAGTTGGATTGTAGAGGAAAGGCGGTATTAGAGAGTTGATTGCTATTCTTGGACCGAGGTAAGTGTTTGTTCTAACTTTGGTTAGAGGGAATAGGATTAGGATATTATTTGCTAATTGCTAAATGAAGAGTACGGTGTATAGGTATGGTGACGGTTATCTATACACCGGAGTCTAGCATGACCGTGGGTCTTAACTGTGTTTGAACCGGACTTTGTGAAACATCTTTCTTGTTTGATTGCTAAGTTTCCTATAATGTGAAAGGTTGAGGAGGAATTGCGATTGGTATATTATTGGATCGTTGTCTCGAACTAGAATTTGATAGTTGAGAAAGAAGTGACTAAAAGAGAAAGTGTTGTGACTTTTCCCTTGCCGGGACACGTAGTCTATTATTGTTGTTGCTCCCTTGCCGGGATATTTGGGCTGTTAGTTGTACCCTTGCCGGGTTAAACCGTTATGTTGTTGAATTTTCCCCTAATGGGGCCTCCTTTAGAAAGATTATATGTATATATATTATGAAATGGGATCGTGTGGCACGCCGACCACTTATATATATATATATTATGAAATGGGATCGTGTGGCATGCCGACCACTTATATATTATGAAATGGGATCTTGTGGCACGCCGTCCACTTATGAATTAAGAAATGGGATCGTGTGGCGCGCCGACCACTTATATACGAGCTATGGTATTGAGATAGTTTCGTCGTTATATCCGTTGACCTGTATTCGGTGTATTTCCCCCGAGCATGCCCCCTTCCCCTTTTTAGTTGATGTTCTCTGTTGTTATTTCTGATGCCTTTGTATATATATATATATCTGCACAGGTTGTTTTTGGTTGGTCCTGTCTAGCCTCGTCACTACTTCGCCGGGGTTAGGCCATGCACTTACCAGCACATGGGGTCAGTTGTGCTGATGCTACACTTCTGTGCTTTTTGCACAGGTCATAGTACCAGAGCAGGAGCTTTTGGACAGCAGTAGGAGCGTTGGGAGCTTACTTCAGTCCAGAGATTTCCGAGGTAGCCTTGTTGGCGTCCGCATGGCCCGGAGTCTCTCTTATCTCTGTCTTTCGTTTGATTTCCCTTGTATCGGATCAGACAATACTGTATTCTTATTCAGACTTTGTATTTAGCATTCAGTAGAAGTTCGTGAGTTAGTGACACCAGATCTGGGTAGAGGTGTATTTGGATTTCCGCACTTGGTTTCAGTTAATTATGTTTCGAGACTTCCGCTTTTATATTAATTGCCTCGTTCTTCTTTGTACTGTTAATGATGTTGAGAGAAGTGTTAAATTAAATTGGCTTGCCTAGCTCCTATTAGTAGGCGCCATCACGACTCCCGAGGGTGGGAAATCCGGGTCGTGACAAGTTGGTATCAGAGCTCTAGGTTGCATAGGTCTCGCTACTCACGGACAAACTTGGTAGAGTCTGAGGGATCGGTACGGAGACGTCTGTATTTATCCCCAGAGGCTACGGAGTTAGGAAAAGTTTCACTTTTGTTGTTACCTGTCGTGCGATTCTGTTCCTCAAATACTGATTGTCTTTCTACTCTGTTCTTTCGCAGATGGCGAGAACACGTGATTCCTCTTCTACCGCGCAGCAGCCCGAGCCCCCTGCAGCAGCTCCTGCGAGGGGCAGAGGCCGAGGCCGCGCTAGAGGCCGAGGTAGGGGCAGAGCTCAGCCCCGAGCGGCAGTCCTAGAGGTGGAGCCTCATATTGATTATGATGAGGGGGCTCCATCCCCGGTAGCTCCGGTGGGCCCATCTCAGGTCCCAGAGGGGTTCATAGCCACCCCAGTTCTTCAGGTTGCTCTGGTCAGATTGGTAGGCTTTGTGGAGAGCGTCACTAGAGCGGGTTTGCTTCCAGTAGCATCAGCCACCTCTCAGGCTGGGGGAGGGGTTCAGACTCCTGCTACACGTACTCCGGAGCAGGTAGCTCCCCAGGCTCAGGTTCCAGTGGTTCAGCCAGCTGTGGCGGTTCAGCCAGGTATTGTAACTCAGGCCGGCGATGGAGCGGCTGTGTCCTCAGATGCTTATGGAGGCTTGATAGGTTCTCCAAGCTCTTCACCACCACCTTCAGCGGTGCTCCTACAGAGGACCCCCAAGACTTCTTATTCAGCTGCCATGAGATTCTCCGGACTATGGGTATTGTGGAGACCAATGGGGTCGACTTCATCACCTTTCGACTGGCAGGATCCGCCAAGACTTGGTGGAGGGACTACTGTTTATCCAGACCAGCAGGGTCGCCATCATTGACTTGGGACCAATTTGCAGAGTTATTTTTGGAGAAGTTTCTCCCAGTTACTCAGCGAGAGGCTCTTCGCAGGCAGTTCGAGTGCCTCCAGCAGGGCTCTATGTCAGTCACAAAGTATGAGACTCGGTTCATTGATCTGGCACGCTATGGTTGTTATACTCCCCACCGAGAGAGAGAAGGTGCGGAGGTTTATTGATGGATTGATTCAGCCGATCCGTCTCCAGATGGCTATGGGGACTGGTATTGAGATTTCTTTTCAGGAGGCGGCCAATGCGGCCCGTAGAGTTGAGATGGCTCTTGCACGGGGAGGTGGTCATGGGCCAGACAAGAGACCCCGTCATGCAGGTAGACTCAGTGGTACCTAGTCTGGAGGTGGGGATGCTTATGGTAGAGGCCATCCTCCGATGCCCTTTCAGTCAGCCCTACAGGTCTCGCATGGTACTTCAGGTGGTTGTGGCTCTCAGCCGCAGTCTTCTGACCAGCAGCTTTTTAGTTCACCATCAGCACCTATCAGCGCACCACCACTCCGTTATTCTCAGAAGCCGAGGGCTTGTTACACGTGTGGCGACACGAGACATATTGCCAGATATTGCCCTCAAGCTTCTGACAGCTCTCAGCAGCAGGGTCCTCGTCCTATGATTCAGGCATCAGGTGATCCACAAGCCGCCCAGCCAGCTAGAGGCGGGGGTAGAGGCCATAGAGGTGGAGGTAGAGATCATAGAGGTGGAGCTCGGACCGCCAGAGGTAGAGGTCAGCCAGCAACCGATCGCCCAGAGACATAGTTTAGGGAGGTTGGGCCCAGCCCTGGTGTTATGCTTTGCCAGCCAGGCCAGAGGCTGAGTCTTCAGATGCTGTTATTACAGGTACTATTCTGGTCTGTGATAGGGATGCTTCAGTGCTACTTGGCCCTGGGTCTACGTATTCATATGTGTCGTCCTATTTTGCACCCTACCTGACTATGCCTAGTGATGCCTTGGGTATTCCTGTTTATGTATCTACACCAGTGGGTGATTCTATAGTGGTCGACCGAGTTCATCGTTCTTGTGTGGTAGTGTTTGTGGGTCTTGAGACCCGTGTTGATTTATTGCTCTTAGACATGGTGGATTTCGACGTTATATTAGGGATGGATTGGTTGTCCCCGTATCATGCCAACTTGGATTGTCCCGTATCATGCCAACTTGGATTGTCACGCCAAGACCGTGACCTTGGCTTTGCCAGATTTACCCCGATTGGAGTGGAGAGGGACCCCAGGTCATGCCACCCGCAGTGTTATCTCATATGTGAAGGCTCGACGCATGGTCGAGAAGGGGTGTCTAGCTTATCTGGCGTATGTTCGCTATTCCAGCACAGAGGTTCCTTCTATTGATTCTGTTCCTATTGTTCGGGAGTTCCCCGAGGTTTTCCCTTCAGACCTGCCGGGTATGCCGCCCGACAGGGATATTGATTTCTGTATTGACCTAGCCCCAGGCACTCAGCCCATTTCCATTCCGCCGTATCGCATGGCCCCACCTGAGCTGAAGGAGTTAAAGGACCAGTTGCAAGACTTGCTAGAGAAGGGTTTTATCAGGCCTAGTGTTTCTCCTTGGGGTGCGCCGGTGTTATTTGTGAAGAAAAAGGATGGATCGATGAGGATGTGCATTGATTACCGGCAATTGAACATAGTGACGATAAAGAACAAGTATCCACTGCCGAGGATTGATGATTTGTTTGACCAGCTTCAGGGTGCAAAGGTGTTTTCAAAGATAGACTTGAGATCTGGCTACCATCAGCTGAGGATTAGGGCATCCGATGTCCCTAAGACAGCATTCCGCACTCGGTACGGGCATTATGAGTTCCTGGTCATGTCGTTTGGGTTGACCAATGCCTCAGCAGCATTCATGGAGTTGATGAACCGAGTGTTCAGGCCATATTTGGACATGTTCGTGATAGTCTTTATTGATGATATTTTGGTGTACTCCCGCAGCCAGGAGGAGCACGAGCAGCACCTCAGAGTGGTTCTTCAGACTCTGAAGGATAGTCAGTTATATGCTAAGTTCTCGAAGTGAGAGTTCTGGTTGAGTTCGGTTGCATTTCTGGGTCATGTTGTATCAGCAGAGGGTATTCAGGTGGACCCAAAGAAGATTGAGGCAGTCAAGAACTGGCCTCGACTAGCATAGGCTACAGAGATTCGGAGTTTCTTGGGGTTAGCAGGTTATTACCGCCGGTTCGTGGAGGGATTTTCATCCATAGCAGCCCCGATGACCAGATTGACCCAGAAGGGTGCCCAGTTCATATGGTCGGATGAGTGTGAGGCGAGCTTTCAGAAGCTCAAGACAGCTCTGACTACGGCACCGATATTGGTTTTGCCCACGGGCTCAGGGCCTTATACAGTTTATTGTGATGCTTCCCGTATTGGGCTTGGTGCGGTATTGATGCAGGATGGCAGAGTCATTGCTTATGCTTCAAGGTAGTTGAAGATCCACGAGAAGAATTATCCGGTTCATGATCTCGAGTTGGCAGCCATAGTTCATGCTTTGAAGATTTGGAGGCATTACCTATATGGTGTGACGTGTGAAGTGTACACTGATCACAAGAGTCTGCAATACTTGTTCAAGCAGAAGGAGTTGAACTTGAGGCAGCGGAGGTGGTTGGAGCTGTTGAAGGATTATGATGTTACTATTTTGTACCACCCGGGGAGAGCCAATGTGGTGGCCGATGCGTTGAGTAGGAAGTCCGCCATCATGGGTAGTCTTGCTTATATTCCGGTCAGCCAGAGACCACTTGCTTTAGATATTCAGGCCCTGGCCAATCGATTTGTGAGGTTGGACATTTCTGAGCCTAGAGGGGTGTTAGCTTGTACGGTCGCTCGTTCTTCATTATTAGAGCGTATCCGTGATCGGCAGTTTGATGATCCCCATTTGTGTGTCCTGAGAGACATGGTGCAGCATGGAGGTGCCACGAAGGTGACCTTAGATGATGATGGTGTTTTGAGATTGCAGGGGCGAGTTTGTGTGCCCAATGTCGATGGGATTCGAGAGTTGATCTTAACGGAGGCCCATAGTTCGCGGTATTCTATTCACCCGGGCGCCGCGAAGATGTATCAAGACTTGTGGCAGCATTATTGGTGGCGTAGGATGAAGAAAGATATTGTTGCATATGTGGCTCGATGTTTGAACTGTCAGCAGGTTAAGTATGAGCATCAGAGGCCTGGTGGTTTGTTTCAGAGGATTGAGCTTCCCGAGTGGAAGTGGGAGAGGATTACCATGGATTTCGTTACTGGACTTCCGATGACTCGGAAGAAGTTTGATGTTATTTGGGTCATTGTTGATAGGCTGACCAAGTCAACGCATTTTATTCCTGTTGCAGCCACTTATTCATCGGAGAGGTTAGCTGAGATCTACATCCGAGAGATTGTTCGCCTTCATGGGGTGCCGGTATCTATTATTTCGGATCGGGGTACGCAGTTTACCTCGCGCTTCAGGAGAGCAGTTCAGCAGGAGTTGGGCACCCAGGTTCAGTTGAGCACAACGTTCCATCCTCAGACGGACGGCCAGTCCGAGAGGACTATTCAGATATTGGAGGATATGCTCCGAGCCTGTGTCATTGATTTCGGAGGCTCGTGGGACCAGTTTTTGCCTTTAGCAGAGTTCGCCTACAACAACAGCTACCAGTCCAGCATTCAGATGGCTCCATATGAGGCGTTGTATGGTAGGCGATGTCGGTCTCTAGTCGGATGGTTTGAGCCGGGGGAGGCTCGGTTATTGGGTACAGATTTAGTTCAGGAGGCCTTGGACAAGGTCAAGATCATTCAGGACAGGCTTCGTTCGGCTCAGTCGCGGCAAAAGAGTTATGCGGATCGTAAGGTTCGAGATGTAGCTTTCATGGTTTGTGAGCGGGTCTTGCTCAGAGTGTCGCCTATGAAGGGCGTGATGAGATTTGGGAAGAAGGGCAAGCTTAGCCCTAGGTTCATTGGCCCATTTGAGATTCTCGTTCGTGTGGGAGAGGTGGCTTACAGACTTGTCTCGCCGCCCAGCTTGTCAGCCGTGCATCCAGTGTTTCATGTGTCCATGCTTCGGAGGTATCACGGCGATCCAGCCCACATGTTAGATTTCAGCACTGTCCAGTTGGACAAGGAACTGTCTAACGAGGAGGAGCCGGTAGCCATTCTAGACAGGCAGGTTCGACAGTTGAGGTCGAAGAGTTTTCCTTCAGTGCGTGTCCAGTGGAGAGGTCAGCCTCCTGAGGCATCGACCTGGGAGTCCGAGTCTGATATGCGGAGCCGTTATCCTCACCTATTTCCCGACTTAGGTACTTCTTTCTTTTGTCCGTTCGAGGACGAACGGTTGTTTTAGAGGTGGAGAATGTGACGACCCAAAGGGTCATCACCGGATTTCTCTCTTTTTCGTGATTCCGAGGCCTTGAAAACCTCATTTCTGCTTGCCTCGATTTGCGTGCGCAGTCCGGGCGCGTAGCCGGAAAGCTTATATGTTAAATTCTGTGAAAAATTTCAAAATGTGGCTTTAAAATAATTAAAGTTGACTTTGGTCAATATTTTTGGTAAACGATCCCGGACCCGTGATTTGACGGTCCCGGAGGGTCCGTAAAAAAATATGAGACTCGGGCATATGCCCGGAGTCGAATTTCGAGGTCGAGAGCCCGAGAAATGAATTTTTCTGTGAAATGATTTTTCTGAAATTATTAAGGAAAATGGAAATGAAAATTGATTAAAAGACTATTGTATCGGGCTCGTATTTTGGTTCCGACGCCCGGTACAAGTCTTAAATATGTGTTAAGCGCTTTCTGTAAAGTTTGGTCGAAATCCGGTGTCATTTGACGTGTTTCGGACCTAAATATCTAAAGTTAGAAGTTTAAGAAGTTTGAAATGAAAAATGATGATTTTTAGGTTGGATTCATTGATTTTGATGTTATTTTGGCGATTTGATCGCCCGACTAAGTTCGTAGGATGTTATTGAGTTAGTGTGTGTGTTTGGTTGGGATCCCCGAGGACTTGGGAGTGATTCGGAGGTGGTTCGGGGTAGTTTTACACTTAGAAAACATAGCAGATTTTCTGCAATTTTTGCACAGCAAATCCCTTCTTCGCGTTCGCGTTCCAGTCACGCGTTCACGAAGCTTCAGTGGTCCCTCTTCATCGCGTTCGCGGACAATACCCCGCGTCCGCATAGCCCAGGCTTCCCCTTCACCGCGTTCGCGAGTCCACTCTCGCGTTCGCGTACTAGCCAGTCCCAAACCCCAGCCCCTTCTTCTACGCGTTCGCGATTAGCACCTCGCATTCGCGATGCCTTAAACCATCCACCCTTCGCGAACGCGTCCTCATTCACGCGAACGCGAAGGGCATTTTTGCCCGGCGAATTTTTAAGTTCAAAACAGAATCAGTAGCTTGGGATTTAGCCATTTCTTCACACGAGCTCCTCTCTCTAACACTCCATAGGCGATTTTGAAGAGCTTCTTTCTCCATAGCCTCTTAGGTAAGTGTTCTTAACTTCTTTCCCTCTTAATTTCTTCCGCTAATCACTAATTTTCTTGCCCTAAATCATGAATTCAAAGTAGAAAATGGGGGTTTTATGTAGAGTTAGGACTTTGGGGATTTTGGGTGATTCAACCTCAATTTGGGGTCGAATCTTGAAATAAATTATATATTTGAACTCGTGGGGTTATGGGTGATCGGGTTTTGGTCCGAGCCTCGAGTTTGAACCATGTGGGCCCGGGGTCGAATTTTGGTGTTTTTGGAAGAATGATAGGAATTTCATTTCTAGGCTATGGGATTATGTTTTTGAGCCCTTATTGATATTATTGAACTAATTATGCCTAGATATCATTGTTTCGGAGTTGGATTGTAGAGGAAAGGCGGTATTAGAGAGTTGATTGCTATTCTTGGACCGAGGTAAGTGTTTGTTCTAACTTTGGTTAGAGGGAATAGGATTAGGATATTATTTGCTAATTGCTAAATGAAGAGTACGGTGTATAAGTATGGTGACGGTTATCTATACACCGGAGTCTAGCATGACCGTGGGTCTTAACCGTGTTTGAACCGGACTTTGTGAAACATCTTTCTTGTTTGATTGCTAAGTTTCCTATAATGTGAAAGGTTGAGGAGGAATTGCGATTGGTATATTATTGGATCGTTGTCTCGAACTAGAATTTGATAATTGAGAAAGAAGTGACTAAAAGAGAAAGTGTTGTGACTTTTCCCTTGCCGGGACACGTAGTCTATTATTGTTGTTGCTCCCTTGCTGGGATATTTGGGCTGTAGTTGNCTTGCCGGGTTAAACCGTTATGTTGTTGAATTTCCCCCTAATGGGGCCTCCTTTAGAAAGACTATATGTATATATATTATGAAATGGGATCGTGTGGCACGCCGACCACTTATATATTACGAAATGGGATCGTGTGGCACGCCGACTACTTATATATTACGAAATTGGATCGTGTGGCACGCCGACCACGTATATATTATGAATGGGATCGTGTGGCACGCCGACCACTTATATATTATGAAATAGGATCGTGTGGCACGCCGAGCACTTATATATTATGAAATGGGAACGTGTGGCACGCCGTCTACTTATGAATTAAGAAATGGGATCGTGTGGCACGCCGACCACTTATATATGAGCTATGGTATTGAGATAGTTTCGTCGTTATATCCGTTGATCTATATTCGCTGTATTTTCCCCGAGCATGCCCCCTTCCCCTTTTTAGTTGATGTTCTCTGTTGTTATTTCTGTTGCCTTTGTATTTATATATCTGCACAGATTGTTTTTGGTAGGTCCTGTCTAGCCTCGTCACTACTTCGTCGGGGTTAGGCCAGGAACTTACCAGCACATGGGGTCGGTTGTGCTGATGCTACACTTCTGTGCTTTTTGCACAGATCATAGTACCGGAGCAGGAGCTTTTGGACAGCAGTAGGAGCGTTGGGAGCTTACTTCAGTCCGGAGATTTCCGAGGTAGCCTTGCTAGCGTCCGCATGGCCCGGAGTCTCTCTTATCTCAGTCTTTCGTTTGATTTCCCTTGTATCGGATCAGACAGTACTGTATTCTTATTCAGACTTTGTATTTAGCATTCAGTAAAAGTTCGTGAGTTAGTGACACCAGATCTGGGTAGAGGTGTATTTGCATTTCCGCACTTGGTTTCAGTTATTTATGTTTCGAGACTTCCGCTTTTATATTAATTGCCTCGTTATTCTTGATACTGTTAATGATGTTGAGAGAAGTGTTAAATTAATTGGCTTGCCTAGCTCCTATTAGTAGGCGCCATCACGACTCCCGAGGGTGGGAAATCCGGGTCGTGACAAAATTACTCAATGCATATCATCTTCCCTTTTTTAAACTCCAAGAATGGTCATGTTACTCTCAATTAATCTCAGTTATCAAAATCACACGGTTAAACAATCTAAATTAAGCATAGAGTTGCAACGTTACCACATAAAGCATGCTTTTGGGTCCTAAACTACCCGGACTTAGCACAATAGTAGCTACGCACGGACTCTCGTCACCTGGTGCGTACGTAGCCCCCGTATTTACTAACAAATTATTAGATTTCATCACCTATAGGGACAATTCCCTCTTACAAGGTTAGATAGGAGACTCACCTCGCTCCAATGTGCACTTCCAATACCAAGAATGAGCCCGAACCCTCAAATTGGAGCCGAACGATTCAAAACTAGATAAACGAGGTAGGAACTAGTCAATATAAGCTTACAAGATCATATTCTAACTATTTAAGCAATTTTCCACCCTTAAACACAAATTTCCTAAAATCCGACCCCGGGCCCACGTGCCCGGATTCCTAAATTTTTTGAAGGAAGTTGTTCTCTATAGCCTAAGGATCAATAATATATAATTTCTAATTCATTTCATAACAAATTTCATGGTAAAAATCTAAGTTTTATTAAAACCTAGGTCTAGCTCTAACCCCTTGATTTTTTCCAAATCTTTAGGTGTTAATCTACCCAAAATTCGAGTAGTAAACTTACATTAAGTAGAAATAACGTACCTCACAATGCTATGTTGAAATCCCCTCTTTGAAAGCTCCCAAGTCGCCCAAGTGTAGAGACAAAAATAAAATAAATGGCCTAAGTCCCGTTTTAAAAGTTGTGTCTAGGTCTCTGATGTCGCATTTGCGACACCAGGCTCGCAAATGCGAAGTCGCAATTGCGACAATATGTTCGCAAATGCGAACTGGTCCTCCCTCTGCCTTGATCGCAATTGCGATAGAAGGGTCGCAAACGCGGACCCTACTGGGTTCGCAAATGCGAAGCAAAAGTCGCAAATGTGACCACTGCCCCCAAGCCAGTCTCATCGCAAATGCGATGTTATCCTCGCAATTGCGAGATCGCAATTGCGATCCAGGTCTCGCAATTGCGAAACCTGCAGCAGCAGCAAAAAAACACCAGAAAACTGGTGTGTTGTTCTATTCCAAACCCATGCCCGAAATTCACACGAGCCCTCGGGGCCCCACTCTGAACGCTCACACAAGTCCAACAACATTGTACCAACTTGCTCGAGCGATCAAATCGCCGAAATTACACCTAAACCCACGGATTTAACACCTAAACGCATGAAATCCTTAAGAACATCCAAGTACCTATGTTTACAACCGGACGTCCGAATCACGTCAAATCAGTCCCGTTTCTCACCAAATTTCACAGACAAGTCTACAATATTATCTTGGACCTGTACCGGGCTCCGGAACCAACATATGGGCCCAATACCAACGTGATCAATCATTACTTAGTTTATTTAAATCCTTAATATTTCAGATTAACAATTTCATATAAAAATTCATTACTCGGGCTAGGGACCTCGGAATTCGATTTCGGGCATACGCCCAGGTCCCATATTTTCCTGTAGACCCTCCGGAACCGTCAAAACACGAATCCAGGCCCGTTTGCTCAAAATGTTGGCCAAAGTCAAACGTAGCCTTTTAAGAAAATCCTAAGGAGTCAAATGTGCATATTTCAATCCAAACTTTTCCAACCCGAACCAACCATCCCCGCAGGTCATAAATTAGTTAAAGTAAGCATGGAGAGTTTATTTGGGGGGAACGGGGTTCTAAAAAGGTAAACGACCGGTCGGGTCGTTACATCCTCCACCTCTTAAAGAAACGTTCGCCCTCGAACGGACATAGAAAAGTACCTGAAGTGCTAAATAAATTGGGGTATCTGCTCCGCATGTCCTCCTCGGACTCCCAGGTCGCCTCCTCGACTGGTTGGCCCCTCCACTGGACCCTCACCGCAGAAATCCTCTTGGACCTCAACTGGCGATCCTGTTTATCAATGATGGCAACTGGCTCCTCCTCATAACCCAAACTACCATCCAGCTGAATAGTACTGAAGTCTAACACATGGGATAGGTCGGGATGATACTTCCGAAGCATTAATACATGAAAAATCGGATGAACTCCCGATAAGCTGGAGGTAAAGGAAGCTCATAGGCAACCTCCCCAAAAAGTCAATCACACAGGCTCTAAGCATATCCTCCAAAATCTGAATCGTCTGCTCGGACTGTCCGTCGGTCTGAGGATGGAATGCTGTGCTATGCTCTACGCGGGTCCCCAACTCACTCTGAACAGCTCTCCAGAAATGGGAAGTGAACTGAAGGCCTCTATCTGATATAATGGAAACAGGCACACCGTGCAACCGGACTATCTCCCAAATGTAAATCAGAGCATACCTCTCGGCTGTATAAGTAGTCGCCACTGGAATAAAGTGGGCCGACTTGGTCAACCTATCAACAATGACCAATACTAAATCAAACTTCCGCAAGGTCCGCGGCAACCCAACTACGAAATCCATGGTAATGCGCTCCCACTTCCACTCTGGTATAGGCATCTGCTAAAGTAGGCCACCCGGCCTCTGATGTTCATACTTGACCTGCTGGCAATTCAAACACCTAGCCACATACTCCACTATGTCTTTCTTCATCCTCCGCCACCAATAATGCTGCCTCAAGTCACGATACATCTTCGTAGCTCCCGGGTGGATGGAATACCGCGAACTGTGTGCCTCCTCTAGTATCCTCTCCCTCAGACCATCAACATTAGGAACACATAGACGACCCTGGAGCCGCAAAACACCATCCTCGCCAATAGAAACCTCCTTGGCACTTCCCTGAAGCACCGTCTCTATGAGAACCGCCAGATGTGGATCATCGAACTGCCGGGCCTTTATCTCCCCCAATAATGAAGACTGAGCAACCATACACACAAGAACCCGGCTGGGCTCCGAAATGTCCAACCTCACTAGTCTGTTAGCCAAGGACTGAATATCCCAAGCTAGTGGCCTCTCCTCTGCTAGAATGAATGCCAAGCTACCCATACTCTCTGCCTTCCCGCTTAAGGCATCCGCGACCACGTTCGCCTTGCGCGGATGATAAAGAATGGTGATGTCATAATCCTTCAGTAACTCAAGCCACCTGCGCTGCCTCAAATTAAGATCCCTCTGCTTGAACAAATGCTGTAAGCTGCGATGATCAGTATAAACCTCGCATGATACCCCATACAGGTAGTGCCTCCATATCTTAAGAGCATGAACAATCGCCGCCAACTCCAGATCGTGCACAGGATAATTTTTCTCATGAATCTTCAGCTGACGGGAGGCATATGCAATAACTCGCCCCTCCTGCATCAATACACAACCCAAGCCAACGCGCGAAGCGTCACAATATACCGTATACATCCCTGAACCGGAAGGCAACACAAGAACTGGTGCTGTAGTCAAGACTGTCTTGAGCTTCTGGAAGCTCGCCTCACAATCATCGGACCAATGGAAAGGAGCACCCTTCTGGGTCAATCTAGTCAGAGGTGATGTAATAGATGAAAAGCCCTGCACGAATCGCCTGTAATAACCTGCTAACCCCAGGAAACTCCTGATCTCGATCACTGAAGTAGGGCATGGACAACTCTGAACTGCCTCTATCTTCTTGGGATCCACCATAATACCCTCTCCTGACACAAGATGTCCCAAGAATGCCACTGACTCTAGCCAAAACTCACACTTGGAGAACTTGGCATATAGCTTCTGCTCTCGCAAGGTCTGAAGCACTACTCTCAGATGCTGCTCGTGCTCCCCCAGGTTACGTGAGTATATCAGGATGTCGTCAATGAAGAAGATGACGAAGGAATCAATATAAGGCCTGAACACCCTGTTCCTCAAGTCCATGAATGCCGCCGGTGCATTAGTCAAGCCGAAGGACATCACCAGAAACTCATAATGGCCATATCTAGTCCGGAATGCAGTCTTCGGGACATCCGAGTCCCGAATCTTCAACTGATGGTAACCTGACCTCAAGTCGATCTTAGAGAACACCCTAGCACCCTGCAACTGGTCGAATAAATCATCGATACGAGGCAACGGATACTTGTTCTTGATGGTGACTTTGTTCAATTGGCGGTAATCAATGCACATCCGCATAGTCCCATCCTTCTTCTTCACAAATAACACCGGTGCACCCCAAGGCGATACACTGGGTCTAACAAACCCTTTTGCTAACAACTCCTCAAGCTGCTTCTTTAACTCCTTCGGGGCCATGCGGTACGGTGGGATAGATATAGGCTGGGTGCCTAGAGCTAAATCAATACAAAAATCAATATCACGATCCGGTAGCATGCTAGGAAGATCAGAAGGAAACACATCGGCAAATTCCCGGACCACTAGAACTAAATCAATCGTCGGAGACTCTGCGGTGGTGTCCCGAACATAAGCCAAGTATGCCAAACACCCATTCTCAACCATTTGCTGAGCCTTCAGGAAAGAGATAACCCGGCTAGGTGTATCAACTGTGTAACCCTTCCACTCCAACCCCGGCAACCCTAGCATCGCTAAAGTAATAGTCTTGGCATGGCAATATAGAACGGCGTGATATGGAGATAACCAATCCATGCCCAGGATGATCTCAAAGTCGATCATGTAAGCATCACGGGATCTGCTCTAGTCTTAAAACCACAGAATGTAACCACACAGGACCGGTAGATCCAGTTGACAACCACGGAATCGCTCACAGGAGTGGACACATGAACAGGAGTGCCCAAAGGTGCAGGAGGAATAACCAAGAAACGAGCAAACAGAGATGATATATATGAATAGGTGGACCCTGGATCAAATAATACCGAAGCATCTCTACCACAGACGAAAATAATACCTGTGATGATGGCATCTGAGGCCAATGCATCTGGCCTGGCTAGAAGAGCATAGAATCTGGCTGGAGCGCCAGCTGGCTGGCCTCCGCCTGACTGAGCAGTAGCTGGCTGACCTCTCCCTGTCTAGCCTCCACCTCTAGGATGGCCCCTACCGGTCTGCCCTCCACCTCTAGGTGGTGGGGCAGCCGGTGCTGAAACCATAGGCTGCTGACCCTGCTGTACTGCCTTGCCCCTAAGTCTGGGGCAGGTCCTCTTTATGTGACCCGGATCTCCACACTCGTAGCAGCCCCTCGGCGAGATAGCCTGCTGTCCTGAAATCTGAGCCTGCTGACCCGAATATCCACCAGAAGGACCCTGAATGGCTGGTGGGCAATAAGAACTCTCTGGCATGGCACTGAAGTAAGGACTGGGAGAACCCTGATGACCAAAAAACCCGCTTGAAGAACCCTGGCTAGGTGGTGGACGGTAAGAACCCTCCGGCATCGCATTGAAATAAGGTCTCACTGGAGCACCTCGGGGAGGTGGTGGTGCTGAATACGGGGGCCTGCTGGACTAACCCCTCCACCTGTGCCCCCTACCCCTGGCTGGGACGCCTCTAAACTCTCCAAAAAACCGGGCCCTCTTGTCCTGCTGAAACTGCTCTCTACTCCTCTAGCCATAACCCTCAATCCTGCGAGCAATCTCCACTACAAACCTCCACACTCTCTCTGCATCTGTGAGAAGTGTCATGAGTGCATGGCAAGACAACTCAGAAAATCTTGCCTCATAGTCGGTCACGGACATCTGACCCTGCTCAAGATGCTCAAACTGATACCGCAGCTCTTCCCTCTCAGAGGGTGGGATATACCTGTTAAAGAATAGCTGTATGAACTGACCCCAAGTGAGGGGAGGAGAACCTGCTAGCCTGCCAAGAGTATAGGACTGCAACCATCTGCGGGCCCTGCCCTCCAGCTGAAAAGTAGTGAAGTCAACTCCATACGACTCCAATATCCTCATATTGTGCAGTCTGTCCCTGCACCTATCAACAAAATCATGAGCATCCTCATGACACTCACCCCCGAAGATAGGAGGGTGAAGTTTAGTCCATCTGTCCAATAACTTCTGCGGGTCACCATCCGTAGCTGGCCTGGGCTCGGGCACCACTGCAGCGACTGGTTGAGCCCTATCTGTGGGTAGAGCGCCCGGAGTCTGGTACACTGCAGCTGCGTGCCCAGGAGCCTGAGCAGTAGGGGTATGTGCTCCCCCTCCTGCCTGTGATGTAGCTGGATCTGCTGGAAATAGACCAGCCTGAGTCATAGTGTCCATGAACCGCAGCATACGGCCCATGACCTCCTAGAAGCCTGGTGCTGTCATAAAATTCGCTGGGGTAGGCTCGGCTACGGGCACCTCGCCCTGCTCCTCAATAATAGGGTCTCCCGCAGGATCCGCTGGTGGTGCTACTGGGACAGCTCTAGGACACCCTCGTCCCCTACCTCGGGCCGGTGCCCTCCCCCAGCCTCTGGCTCGGCCTCTAGTAGCGGGGGGGAGCAGCCCCTCCCGGGTCCGGAACATCAGTCGTACGTGTCCTCACCATCTGTGAGAGAGCAAAGAAGGAAACTTAGTATACTCACCAGTGCAGGAGAGGAAATGAATACAGAGTAGTTTTCTAAAATCCTATAGCCTCTCAAAGATAAATATAGACGTCTCCGTACCGATCCGCAAGACTCTATTAGGTTTGCCCATAACTTGTGAGACCTACGTGAACCTAATGCTCTGATACCATGTTGTCACGACCCATTTCCACAATAGGTCGTGATGGCGCCCAACACCATTGCCGGGCAAGCTAACGCGGAATTATAAATAAATTCTTCTTTTTACCTTTTTGCCAATTAGTTTCAGAAATCTCTTAAATTAAGGTTAAAACAAGTAATGACCGTTAAGGTACCCAAAATGATTATACAATTTCCAAAAGAACAATCTACTAAAGCATGTGCCAAGACCTGGGGTCACAAGTTACGGGCAACTAGTAGAATATACAAAAGTACAATCCTATCCTACTATTCGAAATGGAATAGACAGCAAAAATAAATAAGAGAAACTCCATCAAGCTGCTGAACGGCACAGGAGGGGAGCAGCTTACCATGGAAGTCTCGGAATAGGCTCAGTGGTACGCACCAGACTGATAGCCAGATGTACCTGCCTCAGACCCTGTACAATTAAGTACAGAAGCGTAGTATGAGTACATAAACAATATGTACCCAGTAAGTATCCTGTCTAATCTCGAAGAAGTAGAGACGAGAAGTCGACTTGAAACTTACTAGGGTCAAAATAATATGAGATAAAAATTACATTGTGTATGGATAAAAGTAATCAAATAGCAGAATGTAGCAAGAACTAACAGGTTCTCTCCTAAGTAATGTCACCACTGGCAACTTCATTTCAGGGCAATTAATAATCTAAATCATAGAAAATTTGTATAAAACAGGCGCAAATAGTGCCGAGGTCGTACGGCCCAATCCAACGTAATGTAAATTGTGCACTGTCGAGGTTCGAGCGACACGAACCATAAATACATCTATTACCTCGCTAGCGAATCAACCATGCGACGTGGTCACATGTAATCAAACATATCAACAGACAGACAATGACATATAACTGGAGAGAAATTACTCAATGCATATCATCTTCCCTTTTTTAAATACCAAGAATGGTCATGTTCCTCTCAATTAATCTCATTTATCAAAATCACACGGTTAAACAATCTAAATTAAGCATAGAGTTGCAACGTTACCACATAAAGCATGCTTTTGGGTCCTAAACTACCCGGACTTAGCACAATAGTAGCTACGCACGCACTCTCGTCACCTGGTGCGTACGTAGCCCCCGTATTTACTAACAAATTATTAGATTTCATCACCTATAGGGACAATTCCCTCTTACAAGGTTGGATAGGAGACTCACCTCGCTCCAATGTGCACTTCCAATACCAAGAATGAGCCAGAACCCTAAAATTGGAGCCGAACGATTCAAAACTAGATAAACGAGGTAGGAACTAGTCAATATAAGCTTACAAGATCATATTCTAACTATTTAAGCAATTTCCCACCCATAAACACAAATTTCTTAAAATCCGACCCCGGGCCCACGTGCCCGGATTCCTAAATTTTTCGAAGGAAGTTGTTCTCTATAACCTAAGGATCAATAATATATAATTTCTAATTCATTTCATAACAAATTTCATGGTAAAAATCTAAGTTTTATTAAAACCCTAGGTCTAGCTCTAACTCCTTGATTTTCTCCAAATCTTTAGGTGTTAATCTACCCAAAACTCGAGTATTAAACTTACATTAAGTAGAAATAACTTACCTCACAATGCTATGGTGAAATTCCCTCTTTGAAAGCTCCCAAATCGCCCAAGTGTAGAGATAAAAATAAATTAAATGGCCTAAGTCCCGATTTAAAAGCTGTGTCCAGGTCTCTGATGTCGCATTTGCGACACCAGGCTCGCAAATCCGAAGTCGCAATTGAGACAATATGTTCGCAAATGCGAACTGGGCCTCCCTCTGCCTTGATCGGAATTGCGATAGAGGGGTCGCAAATGCGGACCCTGCTGGGTTCGCAAATGCGAAGCAAAAGTCGCAAATGCGACCACTGCTCCCCGGCCAGCCTCATCGCAATTGCGAGATCGCAATTGCGATCCAGGTCTCGCAATTGCGAAACCTGCAGCAGCAGCAAAAAAAACACTAGAAAACTGGTGTGTTGATCTATTCCAAACCCATGCCCGAAACTCACACGAGCCCTCGGGGCCCCACTCTGAACGCTCACACAAGTCCAACAACATTGTACCAACTTGCTTGAGCGATCATATCGCCGAATTAACACCTAAACCCACGGATTCAACACCTAAACGCATAAAATCCTTAAGAACATCCAAATTCCTATCTTTACAACCGGATGTCCGAATCACGTCAAATCAGTCCTGTTTCTCACCAAATTTCACAGACAAGTCTACAATATTATATTGGACCTATACCGGGCTCCAGAACTAACATACGGGCCCGATAACAACGTGATCAATCATTACTTAGTTTATTTAAATCCTTAATATTTCAGATTAACAATTCCAAATAAAAATACATTACTCGGGCTAGGGACCTTGGAATTCGATTCCGGGCATACGCCCAGGTCCCATATTTTCCTGCGGACCCTCCGGAACCGTCAAAATATGAATCCGAGCCCGTTTTCTCAAAATGTTGACCAATGTCAAACTTAGCCTTTTAAGAAAATCCTAAGGAGTCAAATGTGCATATTTCAATTCAAACTCTTCCAAATCCCGAACCAACCATCCCCGCAGGTCATAAATTAGTTAAAGCAAGCACGGAGAGTTTATTTAGGGGGAAGGGGTTCTAAAAAGGTAAACGATCGGTCGGATCGTTACAATAAAATTCCTTGTTTACTCATTGTTTAAGTTATTTTCGTAAGTGGTTTTCTTGTTCGCAATTATTAAAACTAAATTATACCGAAATAAAAGTTAGTGGAGCCACTCAAATAATAAAGAAACAACAAATGATGGTCATAGCCTACTTACTAAATCGATGTACCGTTGATTAAGCAAATGGAAAACTTTGGTTACTCTTCACACATGCTAACTGTTTTAATTAGCTAGTGGGTTTCAAATGTTAATAGAACCAAAAAGGAAAATGTATTTCATCCAAGATCATGTCCACCAACCCCCCTCTCCCCCCCCCCCCTCCAAAAAAAACACCCCTTTAATTTTGACAACAACAAAAATATAATGTAGCTAATCAATGCAATATAACATTAATTTTTATCCTGTCAATAATATGTGTTTGCTCATCACATGTTTTGAAACCTAATTCTGTGATCCAAAGCCTTAAAATCATGTTTTACCCTTTCTCAATTTGCATGCGCAGTCCGGGCGTCTTTTCGGAAAGCTTTTATGTTAAAAAATATTTAAAATAAAAAATTTTGCCTAAAAATCACATTTGAGTTGACTCGGTCAATATTTTTGGTAAACATATCCGGATTCGTATTTTGACGTTACCGGTGGGTCCGTATCGTGATTTAGGATTTGGGCGCATGCCCAGAATCGAAATCGGAAGTCCCTAGCCCGAGATATTGGACTTTGTCGAAATTTGATAGTTAAACGCTAAATGAATCGGAAATGTTTGACCAAGGTTTGACTTTTAGGATACCGGGTCCGTATTTTGGTTCCGAAACCCGGTATAGGTCCAATATCACATATATGACTTGTCTGTGAAATTTGGTGAGAAACAGAGTTGGTTTGACGTGATTCGCACGTCCGGTTGTGAAAATAGAAGTTTCAAAGTTTTCTTGAAAATTTCATTTGATTTGGTATTCAATTTGTAGTTTTAGATGTTATTTTTATGTTTTGATTGAGCGAGAAAGTTCGTATGATGTTTTTAGACTAGTGTGCACTTTTGGTTTAGAGCCCCGAGGGCTCGGATGAGTTTCGGATAGGCTACGGAGTGAAATTTGGCTTGGAAAACTGCTGGTGCATCTGATCTTGTTGCATGCCTCTGATCTCGCATTTGCAAGATCAGACATCGCATTTGTGACCTCTCAGGGGTTCGCATTGCGAGCTTCTCATCGCAAATGCGAAGAGAAGCTGGGCCACACAGGTTTTGTATTTGCGAAATATTCTTCGTATTTGCGATGTGGGTCTGGGGAAGGCATTCTTCGCATTTGCGACGATTGTGTCGAATTTGCGGTCCGATCAGAGTTCGCATTTGCGAACCAGTCTTCGCATTTGCGAAGGCAGCAGAAGTGTGGGAGTTTCGCATTTGCGAAGCTTTTCTCACATTTGCGGGTTTCGCATTTGCGAAGACCAGGTCGCATTTGCAACATCTGCAGGTGGGTAAATATGACTTAGACGGGATTTTTCTCTCATAATTCAAATTTTCAAACCTAGAAACATAAGAGGCGATTTTCCAAAGACTCCTTCTTCCCCAAATCGTTGGTAAGTGATTCGAACCTATCTCCTTTCATTCTTTCAATACATTGTACAAGATTTCAACCATAAATTTAAGGTTTTCATGGTAGAATTGGGGGTTTTTGGGTAGAAAATTGGGATTTCAAAAATTGGGGATCTAGACCTCAAATTGAGGTCGAATTCCAAAACCAATTATATAATCAGGCTCGGGGATGAATGGGTAATCGGTTTTTGGTCTGAATTTCGGGTTTGGACCCAGCGGGCCCGGGTGTTGATTTTTGTTGACTTTTTCAATAACGGCCTAAATTGAATTCTTTGCAATCGTGGGTAGTTCCTAAGGCTTTATTTGAATCGTTTAGTTGGTAATTTACTAGATCTATTGGTTCGGAGGCTTGTTTGAAGGGAAAAGCCGTGGTAGAGCTTTGAGTTTGGCCGTTGGACCGAGGTAAGTATCGTGGTTAACCTTGGCTTGAGGGATTAGGTCTTATTTTCCTATTTGCTACGTGTTTGAGTGTTGGCTACAATGTATAGATGAGGTGACGAGTACCTATGCGTCGATGTCGGGTCATAGCATGTGAGTGGGTCTTATTCTTGCAATAGTTGCTTTCCGTGGTCATATTATTGAAAGTACAAGAGGGGGGTGAATTGTTTATTTTTAAACTTAATAGCTATCAGTTCACTAGTTTTATAATTAGTCGACTAGATATAAGAGCTTGATACTAGTAAGGACAGAATTTAAGATACAGAAATTGAATGCAGGAATTAAAGACACCGGAGTTTTTATACTAGTTCGGATTCAATGTGAATCCTAGTCCAGTCCCCTTGGGTTGCAAGGGAGTTCTCTTTCAGTGAATGAGTTTCTTTGAGTACACAGAGAATGGTGTGATCTACACCAATAGCTTAGTTCCTATATCACTCATTTCTTTTGATACAATGCATCACCAGTGTTGTTCTCTTTTTATTCTCTAACTTGTTACACAGCAGATCTAGTAGGGCTACAATATTTGTTTGCAGTAGAATAAAGAGAGGGTATTTGGTTCGATCAAAGTATGTTTCTCTAGGGTACAGATACAAGTTTAAATACTTTGAGAGAGGCTCGGTTTCTGGAGAGATTTGCCAATCCAAGAGATTTGATCTTTTGAAAGAAAATGATTCTTTCCAAGAATAAAGTTATACAGCAACGGCTATGCTTGACGAGAGACTTGAATGATTTTCCATATATGCTTCCCAAAATCTTGCTCCTTCCAGATTTGGATACGCTTGATTTATTTGATTCCTTAAGTCTAGGATTGATTGATTCCGTCTTGGATTTGATTGATTTCTCTAATCTCGGATTGCTTTCCTTGATTCCTTCCATCTCGTAGTTGTCCATTGATTCCTTGATCTTCTCTAATCTCGAATTGCTTTCCTTAATTTATCTGATTGATTTGTTTCATCTCGTAGCTAACCATTGATTCCTTGATCTTCTCTCCTTGATCTTCTCTGATTGATTCCTTCAATCTTTGAGTGCTATCCATGAGTTCCTGCACATAAAACAGATATATTATTGTATCACTAAAATCAGATCTAACAATTATCCATGGTTAGACTAGTTAATAGTTATGTTAATCGTTCTTATCATGTTTACGGACTTTTGGTTATAATTGATTATTGATTCAAAGTTGAGGTTGGTATTGTGGAACCAAATGTGGAAGTAAGACTTGTTCTTGTTGTTTCTATCTCCCTGTTGGCATTGTTCATTATTTTGTGAGGGAGAGTGTTAATGCACGAAGGTTGAAGGCGTGCCATATTGTGAGGTTAATGCACGAAGGATGATGTCGTGCCATATTGTGAGTGTTAATGCACGAAGGGTGATGCCGTGCCATCGTATGAGAGAGTCAATGCACGAAGGGTGATGTCGTGCCGTTTCTATTGATCCATATGGTCAAGATGAGAGTAAAAGCATGAAGGGTAATGCCGTGCATTTTCCTTTACTGTGTTTACTTGTTCTTATTTGTTCAAGGTATATCGATTGATCAAGTTCTTATTACTGCTGTGATTCTTTATCTTGTGATCCCCTCAGCATGTCCCCTCCCGATATTATTTGTCTGGTTTCTTTCATTGTTGTTATTTGTACATACACTGTTATACTGCAAAAGTTTATTTGTAGGTGTCTTGTCATAGCCTCGTCACTACTTCTCCGAGGTTAGACTTGACACTTACCAGTATATGTGGTCGGTTGTACTGATACTGCACTTCCTGTGCAGATTTTGGTACTAGCGCGAGCTGATCGTGAGGTTAGCTGCTGGATTCATCCGAAAGGAGACCCAAGGTAGATCTGCTGGCGTCCGCAGACCCTGGAGTCACCTTCTAGACATTTCATTTTACCGTTTCTTTTATTTCGAAAATATTTGTATTTCTTTCAGACATTTACTTGTAGTGAAATCTTAGAAGTTCGTGAATTTGTGACTCCAGATCCGCGTAGTAGTATATATATTGAGGTTGTTATGAAATTTTCGCATTTGTTTTAACTCGTTATAGCTATTTGCTGTTAATTACTGAAATGTATAAGAATTGGCTTAATAATTCTGTAACGTTGGCTTGCCTAGCAAGTGAAATATTCGGCGCCATCACAATTCTGACGATGGGAATTTCGGATCTTGACAGTTCTCAACATAACTTGGATCTCATGGTGAAGCTTTTGTAAGAATAATGTTTAACGTGAAGATATAACTCAAAAAAGATTTGATAAATTTGCACAGTACATTAAAATTTTAATACTTTTATTTATCATATATGTTTCATTTAAAGCCGAACACATTTTCTCTAATTTAATTTTTGAAGTTATTTCTCGATCTATTAATCATAGATTAGTTCTAAACCATATATTTATGTTAAGAGTATGATTGTTTCCTCTACGTAATTAGATTGACATTATTAGTTTGAACGCCCTACCTCAATATTTGTTTTCTATTTTTCTTGTTGAATAAAATCCAGCCACGTTGGCAGTTTTCTTTTTAAGAAATAATAATTCTTTTTTAAATTAATTTCTTTGTTCCTATATTCATTTATAGTGAAGTTTTATAATCTCTCCAACTTCAAACCCAGTATTGTTCTAATCACAAAAATATAGAAATATAACTCAAGAAATAAGTAACAAAAAATATTAAAAGCTAGTGACCCAACGAAGAGGATGAAAATCTTTTATTGACTAAATTTGAAAAGAAAATTATTATTAATCGCCAATTTAATTCGATAGCTAGGATTCAGGGGTGAAACACCTTTCACAACTTTGCTATTTTTTTTAAAGAAATCTAGAGTCATAATCTTAAAATATTTATAAAAGATGATATATAATTAAAAATAACGGTAATAAGTAAGCACATTTCATCCTAAACCCAACTGGAAAAGAGCGGTGCACTCCAAATTCTAGACATTTCACACAGTAAATGAATGCGTTTGAAAAATCTTTGTCTCCACAATTTAGATATAGCCTTTGATTTTTCTGGCACATAATTGACTGCCATACGGTCTACTTATTTAAAATATTAAGTCAAATAAATTTGAACTATCAAGATCAATGTTATAGACCACAAATACAAACTAAGTGATTAGTACAAACAGAATGCAGATCAAAAGGATAAATTTAAAGTACTCAAAATTCTGACTGGTCAAATACAAAAATAAATAAATTATTAACCTTAATTAAAATTTCTGGATGTGATTTTCCAAATTAGATCATGTATTTGGTAGGTTATTAATTTTTATATTTATTAGGTCTAATTTTGATTTCTGAAATCTAAATTGCAAAAAGTTAGTAATAATTTTCAAGCTTTCCATATTCTTGTGTTTGGATATTTTCGTCCCTTTAACGCTGTTAAAAAATAGCCAAAAGGTCAAAATTGTTATAAATAATATTTTATTTATGGTGAATGTCTATATTTTTTAGAAATCTTAGGGTTAGTTACTTGGTGGCTAAGCCACTTTTTCTCTATAAATAGAGGGGTTCTATTCCACTGTAATTCATCTCAAATCAATAAGAATTCGCTCTCCCTACTTTTTTTCTGCAAACTCTTCTTCTTTTATTGTTTCATAACACGTTATCAGCACGAGACTCTAACCAATTGAGTAGAAGCTTTGGGATTGTACATTATGATTGTCAGTTATTCTATGAACTTCCTTCATGAATAATTCGGGATTTAAGGTAAGTATTTTATCTTATTTTTCTCTTTTAAATTCTTGAAATTCTATAATTTGATTTTAAATACAAGCAAAGACAATAAACTTTGATTATAACTCTAACAGAGTTTGCAAGAAATTATAACCACCCGAAATGGTAAAATTTCTATGCTTTGCCATGATCAAATTCATGTATGATTGTGGGCACAAGAAGTGAAAACCCGTCCTATTGAATTTGCTTCTTTTTCATCCCCTTAAGAGAATGTGATAGTAGTATGTGATAAGTCTGAAAGAAGACAAAATTATTACTATGAATGTATCAATGGATGTGGATATGGCAATAGACGAAATTATAATCGTCATCATTGTGGTAATGAGATCAATAAGGATTCTCAAAATAATCTTTCACTCTGTGAAACTAATGTTTGTCATCGATTTGACATGAGATTTTATAAAGCACATATAGATGATTATGGTCCATTCATGATGTGAATGTAATAACATCTGATTTACGAATACATATTCATTCTTGAAAGAATATGAACGTGCTAGTGGTAGTAAATATACCACACTCACCTCTAGAAAGAGGTTTGAGATGAAATAAGAAAATAATTTTATTGTTATGGCATGAATGGTCATTGACTACGTACCTATTGTGATTAGCCAAAATATTATGGCAATGCGATTATTACATGGCAAAAGTAATAGAAGCAACATGTCACGACCCAAAATCCATTAAGGGTCGTGATAGCGCCGAACACCACTTGTCAGGCAAGCCAACACCAAGAAGTTAAACAAATTCCTCATTTTAGTATTTTTAAAATTATTTCTTTTCTTTACATTAAACAATAAATAATGAACTTAACCGAGAAAATAATGGTGTCTTTAACAAATTTAAATACTAAATAATCCCAGAGTCATCCCAGAACCCGGTGTCACAAGTGCATGAGCAATTTCTAAAAAATAAAATATAATACAATAACTGTTCGGAAAACAAATTGGACAGAAAAGAAAGTACAATACTCTAAAGGAGACTTTGCTGGCTGCGGGTCGTCTCGAGAGATGCAGCTCACCTAAGTCTCCGCATCAACCATGCCGCTGCGCCCAACGAGGCCACTAGACATACATGTGCCTGTGCAACAAAAATGCACAGAAAGTGTAGTATGAGTACGAAAACAACGTGTACCCAGTAAGTAACTAGTCTAACCTCGAAGAAGTAGTAACGAGAGGTCGACTTCGACACTTACTAGTGATCCAATAATATAATTAGCCGTAGATTTATTAAACAGCAGTAAACTCAAGGTAATCATGTAGCAAGTAAACAATCCTTTTGATAATAAGAGATTTCCAAGTTCATATTTCCTCAATTATCAATTTATCTCAGGCCAGGGAGGCAATATCATTATTTATAATTACAAGTGAAGCAATACAAGCATGCAAATCATGCCGAGGTCGTACGGCCCGATCCAACATAATATTTAAATTGTGCACTGCCAGAGGGTCGAATGGCGCGAACCATAGATGCATCTATTATCCCGCTCGCGAATCATACATGCGACGCGGTCAAAATATAAATAAACACATCAAACAATCAATAAAGAATTCATCAGGGAAACAATTACCCAAAGAAATGGCAACTTCTCTTTAACGGTAAAGAAAATAATGTTTGATTTCTTTAGAAATTCATTTACCTATTCGATATGACTTAATCAATTTAAACTGTCAATAAAGTTATAAATATTTCAAGTATAGTATGCTTTCGGGTCCTAGACTACCCGGACTTAAGCATAATAGTAGCTACGCATGGACCCTCGTCACCTCGTGCGTACATAGCTCCCACAAATAGAAGCACATATTTAATTATTTCACCTATGGGGATGTGATGATCCAAAAGGTCATCTTCTATTTTAGAATCCGATTCCGTATTTCGAGGCCTTGAAAACCTCATTTTATCTCTCCTCAATTTGCGTGCGCAGTCCAGGCGTGTATCCGGAAAGCCCTTATGTGAAAAATTTGAGAAATGATGATTTTTGGCTTAAAAAAGATGATTTTTATTGACTTCGATCAATGTTTTGGGTAAACAGACCCGTGTTCCGATGGCCCTAGAGGGTCTTAGTAAAATATGGGACCTGGGCGTATGCCCGGAATCGAATTCCGAGGTCCCTAGCCCGAGAAATAAATTTTTGAAAAAAAATTGATAAGACTGAAAATGTAATAATTTAAAACATTTGATCTTGTTGGTATCGGGCCAGTATTTTAGTTCCGGAGCCCGGTATAGGTCCGTTATGATATTAAAACCTTATCTGTAAAATTTGGTGAAAAACGGAAGTGATTTGACGTGATTCGGACCTTTGGTTGAGAAAATAGAAAGTTTGAAACTATCTTGAAAATTTCATGTATTTTGGTATTGAATTCATAGCTCTAGATGTTATTTTGGCGATTTGATCGCGCGAGCAAGTTCGTATGATGTTTTAATACTTGTGTGCATGTTTGGTTTGGAGCCCCAAGGGCTCGGGTGAATTTTGGATAGGCTACGGAGTGATTTGGACATAAGGAATTTTGCTGGTGTGCTTTAGGTCTGCAGACTTCGCATTTGCGAAGTCTGGCTCGCAAATGCGAGCACCGCATTTGCGAAGATTTTTCACATTTGCGATCAGAAGGCTGGGAAGGGGACTTTCGCATTTGCGAAGCTCAGCGTCGCATTTGCAATGAGAACAGGGACCACATTTGCTAACACTTGTTCGCATTTGCGATGCTAGCAGGCCAGGCCAATCTTCGCATTTGCGAAGTAAAGTCCGCATTTGCGAGTTCGCATTTGCGAGTTCGCATTTGCGAACCTATGATCGCAAATGCGATACCTGCAACTGTTCAGAACAATTTTTGGACGGGATTTTTCATTCATTCTCCCATTTTATCAAAACCTAAACTTCAAAAGGCGATTTTTCAAAGACTAGTTCTTTCCCAAATCATAGGTAAATGATTCTTAACTCATTTCTTTCAATCTATTTCATCTTTTTACAAGATTTCATCCTAGAATCTAGGGTTTTTCATGGTCGAATTGGGTGTTTTTGGGTAGAACTTAGGAATTTCAAAATTTAGGGATTTGGACCTCAATTTGAGGTCGGATTCCAAAACCAATTGTATATCCGGGCTCGGAGGTAAATGAGTAATCGGGTTTTGGTCCGAATTTTGAGTTTTGACCAAGCGGTCCGGGGTCAATTTTTGACTTTTTGGGGAACATGTTGGGAAATCTATAATTATGCACTAGAATTGGTTTATTTAGCATTAATTTATGTTATTAAGTTAATTATGATTAGATACGAGTAGATTGGTGGTGGAATCGGGAGGTAAAGCGGTATTTGAGCTGTGAATTACCCGTTGGCTTGAGGTAAGTGTTTGGTCTAACCTTGACTTGAGGGACTAGGGATCCCCGACTTGCTTGCTATGTGAAATACCATGTGTGTCGCGTATAGGTGTGGTGAGGAGCACCTATGCGTCGCCATATTTCCTGTTTAGCCTGTTCCCTTCCCCGTTTCCTAATATATATTGCTTTCCTATCTTAATTGCTACTTGCTTATTGATGCTTCCATGCCTAATTGCTTCTTGTTAAATGTTGTTTCTCTATTAATGTTATTAATTGTTTCGTTGTTTCATCATATCACACTGTTGGTTTACATTGGTTTATTGGTGATCCGTGGTACACTTTGGTTGGTCTCGCTATGTGGTAATGACTGATGAAGTTCCATAATTGTAGTGATCTTCCGTTGTTTTGGTTTGAGGTATAAGTGTTGTGGGGGATTTGAATTAATTTGTGAGATACTTGCTCTTATTTTATGATTGGTACTGATATAGTGGGATAGGGTTGCACGCCGCAATAGGAGGAATAAGGGTGAAATGTGATTGTCTGGTAGGATCAGGTTGCACGCCGCAATAAGGAGTAATAAGAGTGGACAGGTGGGATCGGGTTGCACGCCGCAACAGGAGGAATAAGGGTGATATATTGAGGAGTAATAAGGGTGGACTGGTGGGATCGGGTTGCACGCCGCAACAAGGAGTAATAAGGGTGAATATTTATATTGTTATTGATTATTTGGTGGGATTGGGATGCGCGCCGCATCATTTGTTGTTTATGTATTCTTCTTCTGCTGAGGTTCATTATTGTGGTGTTGAAACTCCCTTAAGGATTGGTTATAGCTGAGTATTGGTAGAACGACTGTGTTCCGTATTTATTTAATGCCAGTTACTGTTATATTTCATTCTGTATTTCCTTTATGTCTTAGTATAAACTGTTGCAGGATATATATATTGTTATGCCCCGCCGTAGCCTCATCACTACTTCGTCGAGGTTAGTCTCGGCACTTACCAGTACATGGGGTCGGTTGTACTGATACTGCACTCTGCACTTTCTGTGCAGATTTCGAAGCTGGTAGTGGCTGATCGAGAGGTCGGTTGTCGTTACTGCATTCAGGAGACCCAAGGTAGTCCTGCAGGCGTCCGCAAGCCCTGGCGTCCCCTCCTATCTTTACTTCATTTCTGTTTTACTTTCTTCGAGACAGATGTATTGTCTTTCAAAACCATTATTTGTAGTATTCGTAAACTGTTCGTGAGTTGTGACACCAGTTTCTGGGTGGTATCTATTTCGGCTTTCGTTAATAGTATAAGGGTAATCAGTTAAATCATGTACTTCTACTTGTATTTCCGCTGAATTAGTTTTGTTAAATTTTAATTATAAAAGGATAAAGGAAAAAGGTGAAAAAAAATTTCACGTTGGCTTGCCTAGCGAGTGCAATGTTAGGCGCCATCACGCTCCCGAAGGTGGAAAATTCGGGTCGTGACAGGGGATAATTCCTTCTTACAAGGTTAGAAAGGAGACTTACCTCACTCCGAAGTTCAATAACCGGCTCCCAACCCTTCCGACGACTCAAACCGATGCCCAACGCTCCAAAACTAGTCAATAATCATGCAAACCCATTAATGTATCCTCAAATACCTATTATAATCCTATTTACAACAATTTCTAACTCTGCTTGAAAATTCGATAAAATCATCCTCGGGCCCACGTGCCCGGATTACGAAAAAATTCGAAGATAAACTTTACCCATAATACCACGAACTCAAATATATAATTTATTCCAAGTTCCATGTCCAATTTCATGGTCAAAATCCAAAAAAATAAATTTCTAGATTTTTCTTCAAAACCCCAAATTTCCACTAATTTCCCATGATTTTCCATGTTAAAATTTAGATATAATCCAAGTAATTAACTTGCAATAGGTGGGAATCATTTACCTTGACATAGATGATGAAGATGGAGCTCCAAAATTCCTCCTACGTCGTCTCCCATGGAGAAAATGAGATGAAATGAGCCAAACTAATTTTTGCAAACATATACACTGCCAGGCAACCCTTCTTCGCGTTCGCGGGCCTCCCATCGTGTTCGCGATGAACAAAATTCTCGAAAGCCATTCCCAAACTCTTCTCAGATAGCCTCTACTATAATGGTCATACCTTTTTTTTTTAATTCCAAATGACAAATGGTTTAACTTTTTGAAAACTAGACACCAAGATATACAACTTTCATGCTTTGGTCACCTCCCAATTCCTTATAGTTTTCGAGATATAAGCCTCCAAAGTCAGCCTTGTGCAACACAAATTTCTTCTTCATCTTCCCGGATAGCCTGTAGTGTACCAGCCATACCTATTCGTACACAAAGACAAATGCTAAATGGTTTACTTTTCTGAAAACTAGACACAAAGGGCTACAAATTTCGTTTTTAGGTCATCTCCAAATTCCTTATAGATGCGCGATATGAGCCTCCGAAGTTAGAACTATGCAACAGAGATTTCTTTCTTCGTGGACGCGAGGATCTCTTCGCAAACGTGAAGAACAAAGTCCCTGAAGCCAAATCCTTCTTCGCGAACGTGAGAGGATCCTTGCGAACGCAAAGAACAACACCAGACACCAGCAACAGCTATTGCAAAACAACCCAAAATGATCCGAAACCACCCCGAAACACACCCGAGGCCCCGGGGCCCCATCCAATCACATAAACCAGTGCCATAACATAACACGGACCTGCTCGAGACCTCAAATCACATCAAATAAAATCTAAAGCATGAATCGCACCCCAATTCAAGCTTAATGAACTTTAGAACTTCAAACTTCTACATTCGATGTCGAAACCTATCAAATCACGTCCTATTGACCTCAAATTTTGCACATAAGTCACATTTGACATTAAGGACCTACTCCAACTTCTGAAGTTGGAATCTGACCCCGATATCAAAAATTCCACTTCCGGTCAAACTTCTCAAAAACTTTCAAATTTCTAACTTTCGCCAAATGACCCGAAAATGTCCTACGGTGAATCCACTTCCGGATGCACTTCTAATACAAAAATCACCATACGGAGCTATTCCCAGACTCGAAATCATAAAAGGACATCGATAATATTGAAATGCACTGCAACCCAAATTAATGAAATTCTTCCAAAATACCAACTTCCACAATAGGTGCCGAAACGCTCACGAGTCATTCAAAACCCGATCCGAACATACGCCCAAGTCCAAAATCATCATACGAACCTGTTAGAACCTTCAAATCTCGATTCCGAGGTCGTTTACTCAAAAATCAAACCTTAGTCAATTCTATCAACTTAAAGCTTCCGAAATGAGGATTTTCTTTCCAAATCAACTTCGAACTTTCTGAAATTCAATTTCGACCATGCGTGAAAGTCATAATTCCTGAAGTGAAGCTACTCATGGCCTCAAACTGCTGAATGACGTGCTAGAGCTCAAAACGACCGGTCGGGTCGCTACACAACATATCTTGCCTATAATGATTTCTACCAAGACCATAATGGTATAACTTTCTCCTTGAAAGATGTCACGACCCGACTGGTCATTTTGCTTTTTAGAACCCCGTTCCCCTAAATAAGACTTCCTGTACTTAGTTTTACTGATTTAAGACTTGCGGGGATGGTTGGTTCGGGAATTGGAAGAGTTTGAGTTAAAATCGGAACACTTGGTTCCTTAAGATTGGCTTAAAAGGCCAAGTTTGACTTTGGTCAACATTTTGAGTAAACGACCTCGGAATCAAGATTTGATGGTTCCACTAGGTTTGTATATGATTTCGGACTTGGGCGTATGCCCGGATTGGATTTTGGATGACCCAGGAGCGTTTTGGCGCCTAATAGTGAAAGTTGGTTTCTGAAGGTTTTTAGAAGTTCTTTAAATTTGGTTTAGAGCGGGTTTTGGTGATATCGAGGTCCAAACGGAATTCTGAGACCGAGAATAGTTCTATAATGTCATTTAAGACTTGCACCCAAATTTTGGTATCGTTCTGAGTGGTATAAGTACGTTTCGGCATATCGAAAGTAGATTGAAGAACTTGAAGTTCATAAGTTTGATTCAATTGGTTTTAGGGTGTGATTCTTAGTTTTAATGTTGTTTCAGGCGTACCGAGGGTTCGAGCAAGTCCGTTTTGTGATTCTAAACTTGTTGGTATATTCGGGCAAGGCCTAGGGGGCCCCGAGCGTCAATCGGACGAGGCTTGGACTAAGTTGAAAATTTGAGCAAGAGCTAAAGCTCTAGCTGTTGTCATAACCGCACCTGTGGTTGGTCAGCCGCAGGTGCGAGCTCATAGGTGCGGTTGGATCCTCGTAGATGCGGCTCCATTTCCGCAGAAGCGGACCGCAAAAGCGGGTATTCATCCGCAGGTGCGACCCCAGCCGGCGTAGCCCAACTCTGCAGAAGCGGACCCTCGTCCGCGGAAGTGGGACCGCAGGTGCGAAAATTGTTGGGGCTGTGAGTTCATTTAATACGGAACTCAAGCCATTTTCACTCATTTTCTCTCACTCTTTGGATGATTTTTGGAGTATTTTGAGAGGGATTTCCACCTAGCTTTTGGAGGTAAGTAATTTCTACCTATTGTGAATTCAATACATAAATTTTGGGTAGATTCCAACATGAATATTGGTAGAAATCATGGGTTAGATGAAAAATATAGGGTTTGACAAGAATGAGATTTTTACCATAAAACTTAGTGATAATCATATATATATGTTCCTTAGGTTATGGGTAACAACTTCCTTCGAAAGTTTCCGGAATCCGGGCACGTGGGCCCGGGGGTGAATTTTAGGAATCTTGCCTTTGGGGTTGGGTAATCACTTTAATAGTTAGAATATGAACTTTTGAACCTATAATGATTGATTCTTACACTATTTGAATAGTTTTGGATTGTTCGGCTCCGGTTTGGGGGTTTGAGTGCATACTTGAGTTTGGAAGTAGGCTTTGAAGCAAGGTAAGTCTCTTTTATAACCTTGTAAGAGGGAAATTTCCCCATAAGTGAACTTAATTAATATATGATTAATTGTGGGGGGCTACGTATGCACGAAGTGACGAGAGTCCGTACGTAACTACTATTCTTGTTATGTCCGGGTAGTTTTAGGTTTACACCATGCTTTGTGGGTACCATTATCTGAATATATTTATTGATTTACTTTGAATGGAACTAAGTTTAGGATTTCAAGATTTCAAAGGTTTCAAATAAATTATTATTTTGAAAAGAATTGAGGAAAATTACATTATTTTTATATTTAACCGCATCGCAAGTATATTCCACGAGCGGGATAATTATTTTCACTACTCTAATGGGAGTGAGCCGTTCGCCTCGCAAGGTTAATAGATGCATATATGGTCCGCATTGTTCGACCCTTGGCAGTGCACGTTTACTTTTATGTTGGATCGAGCCGAACGTCCTCGGTGGTATTTGTGTGTGATAATAGAATCGGAACTCTTTATAGTTGTATGAATTGTTGCTTGAAAGTTCACTTGTTTTAAATAAAGAAAGTGCCTTGACTTCTTAAATATGATGGAAGGATTTTTCAGTTATTATCCTTGTTTGAGCTTGTTGTTATCTACATACATTATGATTTAAGAATTTGACTCCTCAGCTTGAGATTTCCATCAGTCTGGTGCGTAGACTTGACTCCTCAGCTTGAGATTTCCTGGTGAGCTGCCCTTTTGAGCCATTCTGCAGCAGCTGGAGTCTCTCGTATGTCTTTATATTCCTGTCTATTTCTTTCCAGACAGTAGGATAGTATGGTTTTGTATATTCTACTAGATTGCCACATACTTGTGACACCCTGGTCTTGGCACACACACTAGTAGACCTATGATTTTTGTTTACTTACATGATTACGATTCGTATTTATTGCTTCCAGTTATTTATGCTTAAGTTTTAAACTCCTAATTTTTTTATCAAATAAGGAGAAGTCATCACTTGCTAATTATTTAAAAGGGAATTCACTAGTTGATTAGTGTTGGCTTGCCTAACAACGGTGTTGGGCTCCATCACGGCCTAATATGGAATTTGGGTCGTGACAATATAATAGAGCACTAGGTTCACGTAGGTCTCACAAGTTACGGGCAGACTTGGTAGAGTCTTGCGGATCGGTACGGAGACGTTTGTACTTATCTTCGAGAGGCTATAGGGTGTTAGGAAACTACTCTTTATTCATCTCCTATCGTGCAATTGATGGTATACTAAATTTTCTTCTTCTATTCTCTCACAAATGGTGAGGACGCGTACGATAGACGTTCAAGACCTGGGAGGAGCTGCTCCACCCATTGCTAGAGGCTGAGGCCGAGGGAGGGTACCGGCCTGAGGTAGGGGACAAGGGCATCTCAGTGCTGCCCTAGTAGCACTACCGACGGATCCAATGGAGTATCCCGTCATCGAGGAGCAGGGCAAGGTGCATGTTCCAGAGCCAGCCCCGGCTGATTTCATGACGGGATCGGACTTTCAGGAGGTCATAGGCCGTATGCTGCGGTTCATGGACACTATGACTTAGGCTGGTTTATTTCTAGCAGACCCAGCCATATCTCAGGCAGGAGGGGGAGCACAGACCCCTACTACTCAGGCTTTTGGACAAGCAGTTGCTGTAAATCAGACTCCGGGTACACTACCTGTAGGCGGAACCCGGCCAGTTGCTGCAGCACTACCGGAGCCTAGACCAGCTGCGGACGGTGATCCACAGAAGCTACTGGACAGATGGACTAGACTATACCCTTCGGCATGAGGACCCCCAGGATTTATTGATCGGTGGACTGACTACACAATATGAGAATATTGGAGTCCCATGGAGTAGATTTCACCGCTTTCCAGTTGGAAGGTAGGGTCCATAGATGGTGGCAGTCTTACCTTCTTGGCAGACCAACGGGTTCTCCTCACATGACTTGGGATCAGTTTACACGGCTTCTATTGGACAGATATTTTCCACCCTCTTAGAGGGAAGAAATGCGATGCCAGTTTGAGCAGCTCGAGCAGGGTCAGATGTTCGTGACCGATTATGAGGCGAGATTTTCTGAGTTGTCTTGCCATGCACTCATGATACTTTCTACATACACAGAGAGAGTGCGAGATTTGTTGCAGGGTTGCATCCCGGTATTCGGGCTAGCATGGCCCGAGAGGTTGAGATGGGTACTGATTATCAGCTAGTGGTAGAGATTTCTCGGAGGATTGAGGTCTACCACTAGAGAGGTAGAGAGCATATGCAGCAGGACAAGAGGACTCGATTCTTTGGAGAGTTTAGAGGTGCCCCGGCTAGGGGAAGAGGTTAGTTTGGGAAAGGTCAGCCTAGCAGGCCCACATATCCTACACCACTACCTCCTCAGGGTGCTCCAGCACGACCCTATTTCAGTGCTATGCCAGAGATTTCTTATCGACCACCAGTTCATCAAGGTTCTCCCAGTGCCTATTTCAGTGTCATGCCCGAGAGTTCATACCGCCCACCAGCCATTCAGGGTTCTTCTGGCGGGTATTTAGGCCATCAGGGTCAGACTTCGGAACAGTAGTCCATGGCACCGCGAGGTTATTACGAGTGTGGGAGTCCCGGTCACATGAAGAGATTTTGTCCCAGACTTAAGGGCAAGGCAGTACAACAGGGTCATCAGCCTATGATTACAGCACCAGCTGTCCGGCCGCCTAGAGGCGGAAGGTAGGTAGGTAAGGGTCGTCCTAGAGGTGGAGGCCAGGCAGTGGGAGGTCAGCCAGCTATTTCTCAACCAGGCGTAGGCCATCCAGACGGTGCTCCAGCTAGATTCTATGCTTTTCCAGCCAGACAAGATGCAGTGGCCTCAGATGTCGTGATCAAAGGTATTATATCTGTATGTGGTAGGGATTCTTCGGTATTATTTAATCCAGAGTCTACCTATTCATATGGGTCATCTCTGTTTGCTCATTTCTTGGATATTCCTCGTGAGTCTTTGTGTAAGTCTATTTATGTGTCCACTCTTGTGGGCGATTATGGATCGGACCTACCGGTCCTGTGTGGTTATGAGACTAGAGCGGACCTCCTGTTACTTGATATGATTGACTTTGAGGTCGTCTTGGGCATGGATTGGTTATGCCCATATCACGCCATCCTTGATTGTCATGCCAAGAATGTTACTTTAGCGATACCAGAGTTGCCGAGATTAGAGTGGAAGTGTTCCTCCGTTAGTGCATCTAGTCGGGTTATCTCTTTTATAAAGGCTCGACATCTAGTCATGAAGGGTTGTTTGGCGTATCTAGCATATGTTCAGGACACCATCGCAGAGTCCCCGACGATTGATTCAGTGCCAGTGGTCCGAGAGTTCGCCGATGTGTTTCCTTCTGACCTTCCGGGCATGCCATCAGATCGTGATATTGATTTTTGTATCGATCTGGCCCCAGGTACTCAGCCTATTTCTATCCCCTCCCCCCCCCCCCTACAGTATGGCTCTGAAAGAGCTGAAGGAGCAGCTTAAGGAGTTATTAGCAAAGGGGTTTGTCAGACCAAGTGCATCACCTTGGGGGCACCAGTGTTATTTGTGAAGAAGAAAGATGGGACTATGCGGATGTGCATTGATTACCGCTAGTTGAACAAAGTTACCATCAAGAACAAGTACCTGTTATCGATGATTTGTTTGACAAGTTGCAGGGTGCTAGAGTGTTTTCTAAGATCGACTTGAGATCGGGGTACCATCATTTGAAGATTCGGGACTCAGATGTTCCGAAGACTACTTTTCGTACTAGATATGGCCATTATGAGTTTCTAGTGATGTCCTTCGGCTTGACTAATGCCCCAGCAGCATTTATGGATTTGATGAATCGGGTGTTCAGGCCTTATATTGATTCTTTTGTTATCGTCTTCATTGATGACATCTTGATTTACTCACGTAGCCTGGGGGAGCACGAGCAATATTTGAGAGTGGTGCTTCAGACGTTGTGAGAATAGAAGCTATATGCTAAGTTCTCCAAGTGTGAGTTTTGGCTAGAGTATGTGGCATGCTTAGGGCATGTTTTATCAGGATAGGGTATTAAGGTGGATTCCAAGAAGATTGAGGCACTTCAGAGTTGGCCGCGTCCCACTTTGGTGACTGAGATTAGGATTTTCCTAGGGTTAGCAGGTTATTATCGCCGGTTTGTGCAAGGTTTTTCATCCATTGCAGCACCTTTGGCTAGATTGACTCAGAAGGGTGCTTCGTTCCGTTGGTCTGATGATTGCGAGGCAAGCTTTCAAAAGCTCAAGACAACTTTGACCACAACACCAGTTCTATTGTTGCCTTCCGATACGGGGAAGTATACGGTTTATTGCGATGCTTCATGCATTAGCTTGGGTTGTGTATTGATGCAGGAGGGGCGAGTTATTGCATATGATTCACGTCAGCTGAAGATTCATAAGAAGAATTACCCCATGCAGGACCTAGAGTTAGCCGCGATTGTTCATGCTCTTAAGATATGGAGGCATTATCTGTACGGGGTGTCATGCGAGGTTTACACTGATCATTGCAGCTTACAGCATTTGTTCAAGCAAAGGGATCTCAATTTGAGGCAGCGTAGATGGCTTGAGTTACTGAAGGATTATGACATCACCATTCTTTATCATCCGGGAAAGGCAAATATGGTCGCGGATGCCCTAAGTAGGAAGGCAGAGAGTATGGGCAGCTTGGCATTCATTTCAGCAGAGGAGAGGCCACTAGCTTTGGACATTTAGTCCTTGGCTAACAGACTTGTGAGGTTGGACCTTTCAGAGCCTAGCCGAGTTCATGCGTGTGTTGTTGCCCAGTCTTCATCATTGGGGAAGATCAAGGCTCGGCAGTTTGATGATCCACATTTGTTCAAGCAAAGGGATCTCAATTTGAGGCTGTGTAGATGGCTTGAGTTACTGAAGGATTATGACATCACCATTCTTTATCATCCAGGCAAGGCAAATGCGGTCGCGGATGCCCTAAGCAGGAAGGCAGAGAGTATGGGCAGCTTGGCATTCATTTCAGCAGAGGAGAGACCACTAGCTTTGGACATTCAGCCCTTGGCTAACAGACTTGTGAGGTTGGACATTTCAGAGCCTAGCTGAGTCCATGCGTGTGTTGTTTCCCAGTCTTCATTATTAGGGCAGATCAAGGCTCGACAGTTTGATGATCTGCATTTGGCAGTTCTCAAAGAGACGGTACTACAGGGTGGTGCCAAAGAGGTTTCTATTGGCGAGGTTGGTGTTCTGCGACTCCAGGGTCGCCTATGTGTTCCTAATGTCGATGGCTTGAGGGAGAGGATTCTAGAGGAGGCACACAGTTAATGGTATTCTATTCATCCAGGTGCTACGAAGATGTATCATGACCAGACACAACATTACTGGTGGCGGCGGATGAAGAAAGACATAATGGAGTATGTTGCTAGGTGCCTAAATTTCCAGCAGGACAAGTACGAACACCATAGGCCAGTGACCTACTTCAGCAGATGACATTACCTGAGTTGAAATGGGAGCGCATTACTATGGACTTTGTGGTTAGATTTCCGCGGAACTTGCGGAAGTTTGATGCAGTTTGGGTCATTGTTGACAGGTTGACCAAGTCGACACACTTCGTTCCGGTTGCGACTACCTATACTTCAGAGAAGTTGGCCTAGATTTATATTCGGGAGATAGTTCGGTTGCACAGTGTGCTTGTTTCCATCATATCAGACAAAGGCCGCCAGTTCACTTCGCATTTCTGGAGATCCATACAGAGTGAGTTGGGGACCCGTGTAAAGCTCAACACAGCATTTCATCCTCAGACCGACGGGCAGTCGGAGCGGACAGTTCAGATATTAGAGGACATGCTGAGAGCATGTGTGATTGACTTTGGAGGACAGTGGGATCATTCTTTCCTTTGGCCGAGTTTGCTTATAACAACAGTTATCAGTCCAGCATCGAGATGGATCCATTTGAGGCTTTATATGGTCGGCGATATCGTTCTCCCATCGGGTGGTTTGAGCCCGGCGAGGCCAAGTTATATGGTACAGATTCGGTGAAAGATGCCTTGGAAAAGGTAAAGTTGATCCAGGAGTGACTTCGCATAGCATAGTCCAGACAGAAGAGTTACGTGGATCAGAAGGCGGGGGATGTATCATTTATGGTTGGCGAGAAGGTTCTCGTGAAAGTATCATCAATGAAGGGTATTATGAGATTCGGGAAGATAGGCAAGTTGAGCCCAAGGTTTATAGGCCCATTCGAGGTGTTAAGTCGAGTTGGGGAGGTTGCTTATGAGCTTGCTTTACCTCCCAGCCTCTCCGGGGTTCATCCAATTTTTTACGTGTCTATGCTTCAGAGGTATCACGCCGACTTGTCTCATGTGTTAGACTTCAGTACTATTCAGCTAGATGAGAGCTTGGGTTATGAAGAGGAGACAGTTTCTATTGTTGATAGACAGGATCGCCAGTTGAGATCCAAGAGGAATTCTGCGGTAAGGTTCAGTGGAGGGGCCAACCGGTGGAGGGGCCAACCAGTCGAGGAGGCGACCTGGGAGTTTGAGGAGGACATACGGAGCAGATATCCACACTTATTTAGCACTTCAGGTATGAATCTAAACCTGTCGAGGACGAATGTTTGTTTAAGAGGTGGAGAATGTAACGAGCCGACTGATTGTTTTGCTTTCTAGAACCCCGTTCCCCTAAATAAGACTCTCCGTACTTACTTTTACTAATTTATGACTTTCGGAGATAGTTGGTTCGGTATTTGGAAGAGTTTGGGTTGAAACCGGAACACTTGGTTCCTTAAGGTTGGCTTAAAAGGCCAAGTTTGCCTTCGGTCAACATTTTGAGTAAGCGGCCTCGAAATCGAGATTTGACGGTTCCACTAGGTTCGTATGATGATTTCGAACTTGGGAGTATGCACGGATGGGGTTTTGGATGACCCGGGAGCATTTTGGCGACTAATAGTGAAAATTAGTTCTTGAAGGTTTTTAGAAGTTCTTTAAATTTGGTTTATAGCGGGTTTTGGTAATATCGAGGTCCAAATAGAATTTCTAGATCGGGAATAGTTTCGTAATGTCATTTAAGACTTGTACGAAAAATTTGGTATCATTCCGAGTGGTATAAGTACGTTTCGGCACCTTGAAAGTAGATTGAAGAGCTTGAAGTTCATAAGTTTGATTCAATTGGTTTAAGGGTATGATTCTTAGTTTTAATGTTGTTTCGGGCGTTCCAAGGGTTCGAGCGAGTCCGTTTTGTGATTCCAAACTTGTTGATATGTTCGGAAAGGGACCAGGGGGCCTCGAGCGTCAATCGGACGAGGCTCGGACTAAGTTGAAAATTTGAGCAAGAGCTGAAGCTCCAGTTACTGTCATAACCGCACCTGCGGTTGGTTAGCCGCAGGTGCGAGCTCGCAGGTGCGGTTGGAGCCTCGCAGATGCGGCCTAAGGAGAGGAGCCTAGGTTCCGCATATGCAGCTCCTTTTTCGCAGAAGCGGGTATTCGTCCGCAGGTGCGGCCCCAGCCGGCCCAGCCCAACTCCACAAAAGCAGACCCTCGTCTGCAGAAGCAGGACCGTACGTACGGTCCACGCACCGCAGGTGCAAAAATCGTTGGGGTAATGAGTTCATTTAATACGGGACTCAAGCCATTTTCACTCATTTTCTCTCACTCTTTGGACGATTTTTGGAGCATTTTGAGAGGGATTTCCACCTAGCTTTTGGAGGTAAGTAACTTCCACCTATTGTGAGTTCAATACATAAATTTTGGCTAGATTCCAACATGAAAATTGGTAGAAATCATGGGTTAAATGAAAAACCTAGGGTTTGACAAGAATGAGATTTTTACCACGAAATTGACCATGAAAATTAGTGATAATCATATATTTATGTTTCTTAGGTTATGAGTAACAACTTCCTTCTAAAATTTCCGGAATCCGGGCACGTGGGCCCGGGGGTGAATTTTAGGAATCTTGCCTTTGGGGTTGGATAATCACTTTACTAGTTAGAATATAAACTTTTAAACCTATAACGATTGGTTTTTACACTATTTGAATAGTTTTGATTTGTTCGGCTCCGATTTGAGGGTTTGAGCATGCTTGAGTTTAGAAGTAGGCTTTGAAGCAAGGTAAGTCTCTTTTCTAACCTTGTAAGAGGGAAATTTTCCCATAGGTGAACTTAATTAATATATGATTAATTGTGGGGGGCTACGTACGCACGAAGTGACGAGAGTCCGTACATAGCTACTAATTTTGTTATGTCTGGGTAGTTCTAGGCTTACACCATGCTTTGTGTGTATCGTTATCTGAATATATTTATTGATTTGCTTTGAATGGAACTAAGTTGAGGATTTCAAGATTTCAAAGGTTTCAAGTAAAATATTATTTTGAAAAGAATTGAGGAAAATTATGTTATATTTATATTTAACCGCGTCGCAAGTATATTCCGCGAGCAAGGTGACTATTTCCACTACTCTCATGGAAGCGGGCCGTTCCCCTCGGCAGGTTAATCGATGCATCCATGGTTCGCGCCGTTCAACCTCGGCAATACACGGTTTACTTTTATGTTGGATCGGGCCGAACGTACTCGGTTGTATTTGTGTGTGATAATAGAATTGGAACTCTTTATAGTTGTATGAATTGTTGCTTGAAAGGTCACTTGTTTTAAATAAAGAAAGTGCCTTGACTTCTTAAATATGATGGAAGGATTTTTCAGTTATTATCCTTGTTTGAGCTTTTTGTTAGCTACATACATTATGATTTTAGAATTTGAACTTCATATTATTATATTATTGCCCCTAGTAAGTGTCGGAGTCGACCCATCGTCACTACTTCTTCGAGGTTAGACGAGATACTTACTGGGTACATATTTTTATGTACTCACGCTACACTTTTGTACTTGATTGTACACAATTTAAGGCAGGTGTATCTGGCCATCTGTCCGGCCCGTAAACTTGACTCCTCAGCTTGAGATATCCCAGTGAGTTGCCCTTTTGAGCCGTTCTATAGCAACTGGAGTCTCTCTTATGTCTTTATTTCCCTGTCTATTCCTTTCCAGACAGTAGGATAGTATGTGTCACGACCCAAACCGATGGGCCACGACGGATGCCCGAGTCCTACCTGTCGAACACCCTTAAGCATGCGTATCAGATATAAACATGAATAGTGTACGTGAGGGAAACCTGTCCAAAATACATATATACATAAACATGCGAAATATAGTGTGGCGAGCCGGCAAGGCTGCTATAGACAACTATATATAAAAAACTGGAAGCCGGCGAAGCCACATACTATCCAACTATACATATTGTCTACAGACTTCTAATAGAATATACAATTGTACAAGGACGGGATTGGGCCACGTCATAACCATACATGTATACAAGCATATCATACCAAAATCAAAAGCAGCCCCGGATCAAATGGAGCACGCCAACTCTTGCTGATCAAGGATCCCAAGAAGAGGGGCCGTCAGCTTGTCTACCTGCACCTATGGGCATGAAACGCAGGCCCCGGGAAATAGGGCGTCAGTACGAATAATGTACTTAGTATGTAAGGCATAAAAATAAGTACATAACAGACATAGATGAAACATGGAATAAAGAATTTTGACTGTAAGTCTAAATCACTTTGTAAATCTTGAAACATTTATAATGTCATGCACATGCGTATAAATGTTGTGTCATGCAAAGGTATGGGTGTACATAACATCATCAAGCCTCTGAGGGCATCCCATCATATCATCTCGGCTACTGTGGGCAAAATCATTAACATATACCAGCTGATCAGGTGGTGGTGCGTATATAACGCCGTAACCTTTTCCCGTATATATGTTAATAAGATCAATATACCTTCCGGATAAACTTTATCAACTACGTATTTTTCTAAGACCCGTGAACAGAGGATGTAATAATAAGATACATGGGAATTCAAGAACATAGGCACCTCTAATACTTCTATGAATAGAGTCATTTGTGGAAGTTGTGCATTTACTCATTTCGTTTGTGTCGTTTGGATCATGCCAAAAAGAAAGAAGGGATAGTCTTAACATACATGAGTCGATTCTCTTGAGAACGACTACACCGTACTCCCTTAAAATTGGAAAATCTCACGTTAATTTTAATTGTTGAAGGTCTTGGGCGTTGCTTATATGACTTTCGTTTGTAACACACAATATTTATGTTGGAATCCTTATCAGATGCCTATGAGAATAAGTTTGTGATTCATGTTACTTATCCATCCATGTCTCTTAAGTTAGAGATATATTTTATACATGGATGTGCAGCCACCACATAGTTCGTAATGATTTAAATCTTGCCACCTATTCTTCAATGACTTAAGAGTCATAAGGCTTGGGGGCTGCCACGTAATTCCCTTGTTGGGGGGGATTTAATCTTTATCCAATAATCTCTAATTAATTAGGTAATATTCCATTACCCAATAATTAACCAATTACCCACATAATTAAGAATTATCTCAACTTACTTCAAATACTGCTCACTTTTAATATACCTTATATACCTTACAATCATAGTCATGTAGTACCTTGTATGGTACTAGTCCATAAATACCGGGTATTGCATCTCGGACCGTATTTTATCCAATATCGGCAAAATTCGACGAAACTCACTTTCTTTGATTCGTTTACCCTTTAACCTTCACGAAAATAGCAGAAATGCTTATAACCTCAAGACAATCTCATCCCCGATTCTACGCCGATTAACTTACAACGAAACTTTTACGTACGAAATGCGGGATATAACATCCTTCCCCCCTAAGAAACATTCTTCCACAAAAATGTTTAATTCCCCAGGATCTATATAAATCTTGACAGAGTCACCTTTGTAACAATACTACTACCAACTCTTCCTGTAGAAACTCAATAATTCAACACCACATAGGACCACAATCATCGATAATTACAATGGCCTCACATGACTAATGATAATAACTAACACGAGAATCCGTACATGTACCTTAAGGTTGCGATGTCTCAGTTGGACACTTCTCTGGAAGAGGAAATAAGTGAGGATATCTAGACATCATGTCTTCTTCGGCCTCCCAAGTCATTTCTTCCACATTGTTGTTTCTCTAAAGTACTTTCACCGAAGCTACGTCTTTAGTCCTCAATCTTTGAACCTGTCTATCTAGTATAACAATGGGAGCTTCTTCATATGATAACTGCTCTGTGACCTGAACATCATCAACTGACACAACTCTGGAAGGATCTCCGATACATTTACGGAGCATAGACACATGAATGATTAGATGTACATGCTCCAAGTCCGAAGGCAAGTCTAACTCATATGCTACCTGACCTACCTTGCGTATGATCCTATATGGTCCAATGTACCGAGGGCTAAGTTTTCCTTTCTTTCCAAACCTCATAACACCTTTGATCGATGATACCTTTAGGAATACCCAATCGTCAACCTGAAACTCCAAGTCTCGCTGTCGATTATCTGCATAAGACTTCTGACGGCTTTGAGGCTTTGAGCTGCTAATAGCCTTTCCTTTATAAGCTTAATTTTCTCGATTGCCTGTTGTACCAATTCTGGTCCTACTAATGCAGTTTCCTCAACATAGAACCACCATATAAGCGACCTACACGTTCGTTCGTAAAGAGCTTCATATGGAGCCATCTGAATTCTGGAATGATAGTTATTATTATATGCGAACTCAATAAGCGGCGGATGGTCATCCCAGCACCCCTTGAAGTCTATCACACAAGCCCGTAACATATCTTCAAGTGTCTGAATAGTACGCTCAGCCTGTCGCCTGTCTGGGGATGAAATGTTGTACTAAGACTTACCTAAGTCCCCAATCCTCTTTGGAAGGACCTCCAGAGGTTAGCTGTAAATTGAGCTCCTCTATCCGAGATAATAGATACAAGGACACCATGCAGTCGTACTATCTCCTTAATATAAAGCCTTGCATAATCCTCTACAGTATATGTAGTCCTAACGAGCAGTAAATGGGCTGATTTTGTAATCCTATCAACAATCACCCATATAGAATCGAACTTACGCTGGGTACGAGGTAAGCCTATGATGAAATCCATATTGATTACTTCCCAGTTCCAAGTCGAAATCTCCATAGCCTGTAACAATCCACCGGGTTTTTGATGCTCGATCTTGACCTGCTGACAGTTAGGGCACTGAGCAATAAATTCTGCTATATCCTTTTTTATCCGTCCCACTAATATATTCCCTGATATCATGATACGTCTTTGTTTCTCCTGGATGGATAGATTAACGAGAATAGTGAGTTTCTCCCATCACTTGCTGATGCAGCCCTGCAACATTAGGGACACATAATCGTCCTCGATATCTAAGGACCCTATCTTCTGTAACCTCAAGTGTCTTCTCCTTCTGAAGGGTTATATCCCTATAATGAACTAACACAGGATCCTCGTACTGGCATTCCTTTACTTCAGTTACTAAAGAGGATGTTGCTTTATCCTGAATAGTAATTCCAATATTACTTGAGTCCAGTAACCGAACTCCAAGACTATCTAGCTGATGAATCTCATGGGCTATTCCCCTCTTCTCTGGCTATAAATATAACAGGCTACCCATAGATCTACGGCTGAGGGCATCGGCTACCACGTTCGCCTTCCCCGGATGGTATAAAATATCAACGTCATAATCTTTAAGTATCTCCAACCATCTCCTTTGTTGTAAATTCAATTCCTTTTGCTTGAAGATATATCGGAGGCTCTTATGATCCGTATGGATATCAACATGAATGCCATACAAGTAGTGCCTCCACATCTTTAGTGCATGAATCACTGCGGCTAACTCTAAATCATGGGTTGGGTAATTCTTCTCGTATTTTCTTAGTTTTCTAGAAGCATAAGCTACAACCTTACCATGCTGCATCAGTACACAACCCAATCCAACACCCGAGGTTTCACAGTAGATAACATAACCATCGGTCCCTTCTGGGAGTGTTAGAACCAGTGCTGAAGTTAATCTGTCCTTCAATGCTTGAAAACTCCATTCGCAAGCATCAGTCCATTGAAACTTTGCTCCCTTATGAGTCAACTTTGTCAAAGGTGCTGAAAGGGAAGAAAATCCCTCTACAAATCTCCTGTAATAACCTGCCAGACCGAGAAAGCTACGAACCTTCATTTGTGTCGTGGGTCTGGGCCAAGTCATTACTGTCTCAATCTTTTGTGTATCAACCTGGATACCTTCACCCGAAATGATATGCCCAAGGAACCATCTTTCTTCCTCAAATAAATCATCAATCCTCGGGAGCAGGTACTTATTCTTGATCATCACCTTATTTAATTGTCTATAATCAATACACATCCATAAGGAACCATCTTTCTTCCTCACAAATAACACAGGTGCTCTCCACGGTGATGTACTAGGTCTGATAAAGCCTTTTTCAAGTAAGTCCTTTAGTTGTTCCTTCAACTCTTTCAGCTCTACGCGGGCCATTCTATAGGAAGGAATAGATATTGGATGAGTATCTGGTAGTAGGTCAATAGCAAACTCAATTTCTCGCTCTGGCGGAAGACCCGGAAGCTCATCGCGAAAAACATCGGGAAACTCATTAACCACGAGGATGGACTTAATGGTTGGTGACTCTATTTCCACATCCCGAACTCGAACTAAGTGATAAATATAGCCCTTTTTTGTCATCTTCCTTTCCTTGAGATAGGAAATAAATTTACCTCTCGGTGATGCCGTATTACCTTTCCCCTCCAAAACAGGCTCCCCCGAAAATTGGAATCGGACCATTTTTGATCTACAATCAACGTTGGCATGACAAGAAGCCAACCAATACATACCAATTATATCATCAAATTCTACCATATCTAACTCAATTAGGTCCGCTACTATAGATTGACTATCAACTACTACTATACAACCTCTATATACCCGCCTAGCTATCACTGGATCCCCAACAGGTGTGGACACCTTAAAAGGCTTAACCAACTCAGGTTTTATTCCAAACTTACTAGCAACCAACGGAGTAACATATGATAAGGTGGAACCTGGGTCAATCAGTGCATATACATCATATAAGGAGAGTGATAATATACCTGTAACAACATTGGGTGATGATTCTTGATCATGTCGTCCTGCTAATGCATAAATGCTTTTCTGAGAACTGCTCGAGCTAGATGCTCCGCCTATGCCTCTACCACGACTCATTGGTGCTTGTAGGGGTGTGCATTCGAATCGGTTTATCGATAAATCGAATCGATTATTTGTTATCGATTTATCAATTTATCGATTTCGATTTCGATTTCGAAATTTTCCTTATCGAGTTATCGATTTCGATTTCGATTTTGTCCTATTCGGTTATCGGTTTATCGATAAACCGATAAGATATACAAATTTTTTTTTATATTTTTATTTGCATGCCTACAAAGACTATGTAAGACCAAAAGTCTGTAATTATGATTAACATTAATGGCCTCTAAATACAGTCATTAATGACTGTATATTATTACTTGCAGTAATTATATTGCTAATGTCGTCTATATAGGGAGGAAAGTCAAGAGAACTTACATTACATATCTTTTATGAGTATTAACTTCTCTCTTAGGTATGCGAAGTGTTTGAACTTTTCTATTTTCTATTTCCCTTATACGAACCATTTCAAATTATTTCATATCTTTTCTTAATTATATCCATTTCTATTTTATATTTTTCTTAATTATATATATATATATATATATATATATATTAGTTATTTTTGTATTTTAAAAATTTACTCCTTCGATATCGACAATTGTTTTTAAAAAGTATGTCCTGTTTAACTAGTTTAGTATAAAATGGAGCGTAAGTTAACATTTTCCAGCATAACGTCTGCTAGCTTCCTCAATTATCATGAGTGGTTTTTTTTTTTTTACCCTTATTCTATAATACCCTTTCCTTTACCCTAAGTCCCTAACCCTATTATTTCCTCTACCATATTTAAGGAATGATCATATTTAAAGCTCTAGGGAATGAAGTTCAAATTAATGGAAAACAAAATTAGCCGTGATGATGTATTTTGTTTTTTTGTTTTTTTATACCGTTGGAGTGTTGGTGGCATACGTTTGATCCCTTTTTTTAGTTTCGTTGCATGTGCTTGTTGACACAATTTTTATGTTATAAACGGTGTTCATCTTATTTTAGCTTCTTTTTGTCCATATTAGTTAGGCGTGTTTATAGCGATATACTTTCCGTGGAATCCCGCAAATTTTCTTATTGGTGTAATCGATAACCGAATCGATAAGCCCCAAAAATCGATAAATCTAAATCGAAAAAATCGAAACCTTATTGAAGCGATAACGATAAGCATATGTATAAATCGATAATCGATAAGTAATTATCGATAAGGGTCAAAATCGAATCGATAAATCGAATGCACACCCCTAGGTGTTTGTGAACCTTGCCCAGGGGGGCGTATTGATGATGACGAACCAGCTACAGATCGCGCTGACTGAGCTATGCTTGCATCACCTCCCGCCGGACAGTCCCTCATAACGTGGCCCGAATAACCACAAGTATAGCAAACACCCAACCCCATACGGCAGTGCCCGGCATGCTGCTTACCACACTGAGCACATCGTGGCAAGGGCGGCCTTATCTGACTTGACTCACCCCTACACTGAGAACCTGAGGCCCTGGAATTCTGACCAGGCTCTGAATATGTGGAACAATCAAATCTCTTACCGCCAAGATGGGGCGCGCTAGCCGATGGCTGGGCTGGATACCTTGGGTATTATGGTCTCTGACCACCTCAAAACTCACCAGAAGGACCCGAAGACCTCGATCTCTTATTCTAGGCCCTATCATGCTCATGATCGGACCTCTGCTTCTACTTACGCTCCTTTACACCCTGAGCGTATGACTGAATATGAGAAATGTCCATGTCTGCCTGAAGTGAGACCGACATACAATTATTAAGCAAGTGCGGCTCTAACCCCATCACGAACCGGTGAACCCGATCCTCCATCTTAGATACAATAGTGGGAGCATACCTAGCCAATGAATCAAACTGAAGACTGTACCCCCGAACACTCATGTTACCCAGCCGAACGGTCAAGAATCTATCAACTCTGGCTCGTCTAAGCTCTGGTGGTAGATAATGACGAAGAAAAGCCTCTGTAAACTCCTACCATACTGCTGGAGGGGCATCCTCACCTCTGGAAAACTCCCAAGACTCGTACCAATTAACTGCTACATCTTGAAGTCTATAGGAAGCTAGCTCAACTGACTTGGTCGCAGTGGACTTCATTACCCCCAAAGTCCTCTGCATTCTATCGATAAATACCCGACGGTCTTCGTTTGAATCTGCCCCAGTGAATATAGGAGGGTCCAAATTAATGAAATCATGAACCCTCACACTAACGGACCTATTTGCATGACAAATACCTACTTCCCCATGCCGAACTTGTGCGGCTACTAATCAAGTTAATAGCTGAATAACATATCTCATCTCCTGACCTGGTGCATCTGGCTGAGGGGCTGAATGTACAAGAGTGGGCGCTGGAGCTGGTTGTGATGACCCAAAAGGTCATCACTTGTTTTAAATAAATTCTGCGTTTTGAGGCTTTAAAAACCTCTTTTACCTTCACCTCGATTTGCATGCGCATTCCGGGCGTGTAGCCGGGAAGCTGTTATGTGAAAAATCTATGAAATATTGAAATTTTGACTTAAAATACATTTAAGTTGACTTCGGTTAAAATTTTTGGTAAAAGGACCCCGGACCCGTGATTTGATGGTCCCGGAGGGTCCGTAGGAAAATAAGGGACTTGGGCGTATGCCCGGAATCAAATTCCGAGGTCCCAAGCCCAAGAAATGAATTTTTAAAGAAAATTGTTTCTGAAATTGTTTAAAGGATTTTGAAATGAAATTTGATTAGAACATGATGGTATCGGGCCCGTATTTTGGTTCTGGTGCCCGGTACAGGTCTTATATATGATTTAAGATGATTCTGTGAAATTTGGTGAAAAACGGAATTCGTTTGACGTAATTCGGACTTAAAATGGAAAATTTGATGTTTTATGAAGTTTGAGAAAAATTCTTTGATTTTGAGGTTTAATTCGTTATTTGAGAGGTTATTTTAGCGATTTGATCGCACGGATAAGTTTGTATGATGTTGTTGAGTTAGTAAGTCTGTTTGGTTAGGAGCCCCGAGGGCTCGGGTGTGTTTCGGGAAGTTTTGGACTTAAGATAAGTTGCAGAAACAACTGTTCTGGTGTAACCGCACCTGCGGTTCTTGGGCCGCAGATGCGGACTCGCAGGTGCGAGAGGTACATCTCAGGTGCGGAATTCTTCATAGATGCGGACAATTTTCCGCAGATGCGGTTCCGCAGGAGCGGGTCCTTTCTCGCAGGTGCGGGCCCCAGTGGGGCCTAGCCATTTCCGCAGAAGCGACAATTTTTCCGCAGATGTGGTTGCGCAGATGTGACCCCTGAGCCGCAGATGCGGATGTCGGGCAGTGAGTCTTTTTAGAAACATAACTTCAGCGATTTTCTTTCAAACTTTCACAAAAAATAGAAGAACTAGGGCGATTTTCTCAAGAGATTTTCTTCCCAAATCACAAGTAAGCACTCACTAACTGATTTCTTTCAATTATCTAATGTTTTTCATCAACTTTTATCAATAATCTTAGGGTTTTAATGGTAGAAAATTGGGAAATTGGGTAGAGTTAGGGCTTTTTGACTATTTGGAAATTTGACCTCGTTTTGGGGTCGGATTTCAAAACAAATGATATATTCGGGCTCGTGGGTAAATGGGTGATCGGGTTTTGGTCCGAAACTTGTGTTTTGACCAAGCGGGCCCGGGGTCAATTTTTGGGTTTTGGGAAGAATGATTAAAAAGCTATAATTGAGCATTGGAATTGGATTGTTTAGCATTTATTGATGTTATTAAGTCGATTATGTATAGATACGATTGTGTTGGAGCCAAATTGAAAAGGAAAGGCGGTGTTTGAGTCTTGAGTTGGCCGTGGAAGTTTGAGGTAAGTGTCCGGTCTAACCTTAGCTTGAGGGATTAGGAGTTGTGTCCTATTTGCTAATTGCTTCTTGTTGAGTATGACGTATAGGCATGGTGACGAGTATCTATACGTTGGTGTCAAGCATGACCGTGAGTCTTGAATTGATAGTTATTGTGTTCTTAAATGTTACTACGGATGTTATAATTGATGATTCTCGATATTAAGCAAAGATTTAGTTTATTTTCCTGGATTTTATTTATGATTGAGTGTTGGTACTAATTGAGCTGAGTAGGAGTTGAGTTAGATTGGTTATAGATGATTCTCCCTTGCCGGGATGTTTGTCTTGATATTGTTGTTCCCTTGCCGGGAAGTTATTATATTGCCTTGTTCCCTTTGCCGGGTAAGTTATTATATTGCTTTGTTCCCTTGCCGGGAAGTTATTATATTGCTTTGCTCCCTTGCCGGGATTCCTTGTGATATTTTGTTGGCTTGTAAATGCGATCGGGTGGTACGCCTACCACGAGATATAATTAAATGGGATTGGGTGGCACGCCTACCTCAAGATATAATGAAATGGGATCGGGTGGTACGCCTACCAAGAGATATGATGAAATGGGATCGGGTGGTACGCCTACCACAAGATATAATGAAATGGGATCGGGTGGTACGCCTACCACGAGATATGATAAAATGGGATCGGGTGGTACGCCTACCACGAGATGTAATGAAATGGGAGAGGGTGGTACGCCTACCACAAGATATGAGAAATGGGATTGTGTTGCACGCCTGCAACGAGATGTGGACCGAGAGTGAAATCTGCCTTTGTTTTTCATTATCCTTGTTAGAAGTTAAATTTTGGTTTCTTGATTATTCTCTTGAGATTCTGTTTTATTTGTTATACCCGAAGCATGTTTCCCCTTCCCAGCTTTAATTGTTTGTTCTAGTTTATTTTTCCGCCGTATATATATTAAACTGCACAGGTTTATCTGGAGTGTGGTCCTAGCCTCATCACTACCTCGCCGGGGTTAGGCCAGGCACTTACCAGCACATGGGGTCGGTTGTGCTAATGCTACATTTTACACTCTGTGCAGATACCGGAGTAGTACTGGGTCAGTAGCAGTAGCTTGGGTGCCAGTATTCAGTCCAGAGATCCCGAGGTAGTCCTGCAGGCGTCCGCAGGCCCGGCGTCTCTTCTATCTACTATTATGTTCTGTTATCATTTGTATCCGAGACAGACTGAGTTTCTTTCTTTCAGACATTTGTATGTAGTAATCATAGACAGTCCGTGAATGTTGTGACACCGGTTTCTAGGTAGAGACACATGTTGGCTTTCCGTATCGTTTTTGGTATTATGTTTATCTAAGTCTTCCGCTTAAATCCATCTTTCGCTATTACTTGAATGTTGATCACCTATTGTTACAAGTAGTTAAAAGTGTTAAAAAAATAAGAGGTTAAAGATTTCTAAATTTCGTGGCTTGCCAAGCTTCTACGTGTAGGTGCCATCACGACTCCCGAGGGTGGGAAATCCGGGTGGTGACAAGTTAGTATCAGAGCTCTAGGTTACATAGGTCTCGCAATTCACGGACAAGCTTAGTAGAGTCTGAGGGATCGGTACGGAGACGTCTGTATTTATCCCCAGAGGCTACCGAGTTAGGAAAACTTCACATTTGTTCTTTCTTGTCGTGCGGTTTGGTTTCTCAATATTAATTGAATTTCTACTCTATTCTTTCGCAGATGGCGAGAACACGCACTTCCTCATCTACCGATCAGCAGCCCGAGCCCCCAGTAGCAGCTCTCACGACGGGCAGAGGGCGAGGTCGAGGCCGTGCTAGAGGCCGAGGCAGGGGTAGAGCTCAGCCTAGGGCAGCAGCACCCGTAGCGGAGCCTCAGGTTGACTTTGATGATGAGGTTCCGGCCCCAACAATTCCGGTTACGGGCCCGACGCTCACGGTCCCGACGACGGGGTTTAGTTGGTCTACCCTCGGTTCGTTCTACGGAGTGCTCTCGGTCGTGTCGTAGTTGGTCCGTTACTAGTAGAGCGGTCACCACGGGCGAC
>NW_017670618.1:139427-151057 GCF_001879085.1 Nicotiana attenuata
TCCCGGAGGGTCCGTAGAAAAATAAGGGACTTGGGCGTATGCCCGGAATCAAATTCCGTGGTCCCAAGCCCGAGAAATGAATTTTTAAAGAAAATTGTTTAAAGGATTTTGAAATGAAATTTGATTAGAACATGATGGTGTCGGGCCCGTATTTTGGTTCCGGCGCCCGGTATAGGTCTTATATATGATTTAAGATGATTTTGTGAAATTTGGTGAAAAACGGAATCCGTTTGACGTGATTCGGACTTAAAATGGAAAATTTGATGCTTTATGAAGTTTGAGAAAAATTCTTTGATTTTGAGGTTTAATTCATTGTTTGAGAGGTTATTTTGGCGATTTGATCGCACGAATAAGTTTGTATGATGTTGTTGAGTTAGTACGTGTGTTTGGTTAGGAGCCCCGAGGGCTCGGGTGTGTTTCGGATGTGTTTCGGGAAGTTTTGGACTTAAGAAAAGTTGGGTGTGTTTCGGATGTGTTTCGGGAAGTTTTGGACTTAAGAAAAGTTGCAGAAACAGTTGTTCTGGTGTAACCGCACCTGCGGTTCTTGGGCCGCAGATGCGGACTCGCAGGTGCGAGAGGTACATCGCAGGTGTGCAATTCTTCACAGATGCGGACAATTTTCCGCAGATGCTGTTCCACAGGAGCGGTTCCTTTCTCGCTGGTGCGGCCCTAGCAGGGCCTAGCCATTTTCGCAGAAGCGACAATTTTTTGTACGTGCGGTTGCGCAGATGCGACCCCTGAGCCGCAGATGCGGAAGTCGGGTAGTGAGTCTTTTTAAAAACATAACTTCAGCGATTTTCTTTCAAACTTTCACAAAAAAAGAAGAACTAGGGCGATTTTCTCAAGAGATTTTCTTCCCAAATCACAAGTAAGCATTCGCTAACTGATTTCTTTCAATTATCTAATGTTTTTCATCAACTTTTATCAATAATCTTAGGGTTTTAATGGTAGAAAATTAGGGAATTGGGTAGAGTTAGGGCTTTTTGACTATTTGGGAATTTGACCTCGTTTTGGGGTCGGATTTCAAAACAAATGATATATTCGGGCTCGTGGGTAAATGGGTGATCGAGTTTTGGTCCGAACCTCGTGTTTTGATCAAGCAGGCCCGGGGTCAATTTTTGGGTTTTTGGGAAGAATGATTAAAAAGCTATAATTAAGCATTGGAATTGGATTGTTTAGCATTTATTGATGTTATTAAGTCGATTATGTATAGATACGATTGTGTTGGAGCCAAATTCGAAAGGAAAGGCGGTGTTTGAGGCTTGAGTTGGCCGTGGAAGTTTGAGGTAAGTATCCGGTCTAACATTAGCTTGAGGGATTAGGAGTTGTGTCCTATTTGCTAATTGCTTCTTGTTGAGTACGACGTATAGGCATGGTGACGAGTATCTATACGTTGGTGTCAAGCATGACCGTGAGTCTTGAATTGATAGTTATTGTATTCTTAAATGTTACTACGGATGTTATAATTGATGATTCTCGATATTGAGCAAAGATTTAGTTTATTTTCGTGGATTTTATTTATGATTGAGTGTTGGTACTAATTGAGCTGAGTAGGAGTTGAGTTAGGATTGGTTATAGATGATTCTCCCTTGCCGGGATGTTTGTCTTGATATTGTTGTTCCCTTGCCTGGAAGTTATTATATTGCCTTGTTCCCTTGCCGGGAAGTTATTATATTGCTTTGTTCCCTTGCCGGGAAGTTATTATATTGCTTTGTTCCCTTGCCGGGATTCCTTGTGATTTTGCGTTGGCTTGTAATTGGGATCGGGTGGTACGCCTACCACGAGATATAATAAAATGGGATCGGGTGGTACGCCTACCACAAGATATAATGAAATGGGATCGGGTGGTACGCCTACCACGAGATATGATGAAATGGGATCGGGTGGTACGCCTACCACAAGATATAATAAAATAGGATCGGGTGGTACGCCTACCACGAGATATGACGAAATGGGATTGGGTGGTACGCCTACCACGAGATGTAATGAAATGGGAGCGGGTGGTACGCCTACCACAAGATATGAGAAATGGGATCGGGTTGCACGCCTGCAACGAGATGTGGAACGAGAGTGAAATCTGCCTTTATTTTTCTTTATCCTCGTTAGAAGTTAAATTTTGGTTCCTTGATAATTCTCTTGAGATTCTGTTTTATTTGTTATACCTGAAGCATGTTTCCCCTTCCCAGCTTTAATTGTTTGTTCTAGTTTATTTTTCCGCTGTATATATATATAACTGCACAGGTTTATCTGGAGTGTGGTCCTAGCCTGTCACTACCTCGTCGGGGTTAGGCCAGGCACTTACCAGCACATGGTGTCGGTTGTGCTGATGCTACACTCTGCACTCTGTGCAGATACCGAAGTAGTACTGGGTCAGCAGTAGTAGCTTGGGAGCTAGCCTTCAGTCCAGAGATCCCGAGGTAGTCCTGCAGGCGTCCGCAGGCCCGGCGTCTTTTCTATCTACTATTATGTTCTGTTATCATTTGTATCCGAGACAGACTGAGTTTCTTTCTTTTAGACATTTGTCTGTATTAATCATAGACAGTCCGTAAATGTTGTGACACCGGTTTCTGGGTAGAGACATATGTTGGCTTTTCGTATCGTTTTTGGTATTATGTTTATCTAAGTTTTCCTCTTAAATCCATCTTTCGCTATTACTTGAATGTTGATCACCTGTTGTTACAAGTAGCTAAAAGTGTTAAAAAAAGAAAAGTTTAAAGATTTCTAAATTTCGTGGCTTGCCTAACTTCTATGAGTAGGCGCCATTACGACTTCCGAGGGTGGGAAATCCGGGTCGTGAAACTGGTGCCTCTTAGAGCTCTTCTGGAGAGGGTGTTTTATATGAAGTCTGAGATGGAACCTCACTATGAGACCCTCCCCGAGCCCTGGTAACTCGTGGCGCTCGATTTGTAGTCTCACCACCAACGGACTTTCCCTTCTGGGCGGTTGTAGTCTTCAGAGGCATCACTAAAAACGTAACATATCGTTAGGAACATGAATTCTTATATCGCACGATCTAAGATAAGAAGAGAGAAGAACATCCTATATGTCTTGTAGCCTCTTGTCTATAAGTGTGGTGCACAACACACCCATAAACAAGAATCTACTAGACACGGTCTGTAGACAACCCTAGGACAGAACTGCTATGATACCACTTTTGTCACGAACCAAACCGATGGGCCGCGACGGATGCCCAAGTCCTACCTGTCGAACACCCTTAAGCATGCGTCTAAGATATAAGCATGAATAGTATACGTGAGGGAAACTTGTCCAAAAGACATATATACATAAACATGTGGATACAGTGGGGCGAGCCGGCAAGGCTGCTATAGACAACTATATATCCAAAACTGGAAGCCGGCGAGGCCACATACTATCCAACTATACATATTGTCTAAAGACCTCTAATAGAATATACAAGAACCGGATTGGGCCACGTCATACACATACATGTATACAAGCATATCATACAAAAATCAAAAGCAGCTCCTGATCAAATGGAGCACGCTAACTCTCGCTGATCATGGATCCTAAGAAGAGCGACCGTCAGCTTGTCTACCTACACCTACGGGCATGAAACGCAGGCCCCGGGAAATAGGGCGTCAGTACGAATAATGTACTGAGTATGTAAGGCATAAAAATCAGTACATAACAAACATAGATGAAACATGGAATAAAGAATTCCGACTGTAAGTCTAAATCACTTTGTAAATCCTGAAACATTTATAATGTCATGCACGTGCGTATAAATGTCGTGCCATGCATATGTATGGGTGTACATAATATCATCAAGCCTCTGAGAGCATCCCATCATATCATCTCGGCCACTGTGGGCAAAATTATCAACATATACCAGCTGATCAGGTGGTGGTGCGTATATAACGCAGTAACCTTTTCCCGTATCACATATATATATATATATATATATATATATATATATATATATATAACGCCACTGATCATGGATCAATGTACATGTATAAATGAATGAAATGCATAAAAATATGTTAATAAGATCAATATACCTTCCAGATAAACTTTATCAACTACGTATTTTTCTGAGACCCATGAACAGAGGATGTAATAATAAGATACATGGGAATTCAAGAATATAGGCACCTCTAATACTTCTATTAATAGAGTCATTTATGGAAGTTGTGCATTTGCTCGTTTCGTTTGTGTCGTATAGATCATGCCAAAAGTAAAGAAGGGATAGCCTTAACATACCTTAGTCGATTCTCTTGACAATCCCTCTAACACACGTTAATTTCGACAAAACACGTAACGGCAAGATCGAAATAGGGGACAATTCCTATGATATTCTTGAGAAAGATTGCACCGTACTTCCTTATAATTGCCAAATCTTACGTTCTGATATATAACTCTCACGTTCTTAAGAAAGGATATGTGACTCTTTCTTAAGAATGGATATCTGACTCTTTCTTAAGAGTGGATATGTGACTCACGTTTTTAAGAATGCCAAATCCCACATCTATAATCTTGCCGCATAATGTAATGTCTTAAGAGTCACAATTCATAGGGTGGCTTACTGCCACGTGGGGGAAGGTTAAATCTTATCCAACTCTTTAATTAATTATCCAATAATTCCTTAATTAACTAGGCAATCTCCCATTACCCAATAATTAATCAATTACCCACATAATTAAGAATTACCTCAACTTACTTAAAATACTACTCACTTTTAACATACCTTATACACCTTACTATCATGGTTATTAGTACCTTGTATGGCAATAGTCCATAAATACCGGGTATTATAGCTCGGAGCGTATTTTATCCCAAATCGATAATCTTCAACGAAACCCATTTTCTTTGATTCGTTTACCCTTTAACCTTCACGGCACTTTACTTATCTCCTATTGTAAGTAGCATAAATGCTTATATCCTAAAAATAATTTCATCCCCGAATCCACGTCGATTAACTTACGGCGAAATTGTAACATACGAAAACGCGAGATGTAATAGCACTTATACAAATCCTACAGAGATGTTATAACTCCAGAATATTATGCGGGTACAATGCCGAGGAGAGGTAGTAAGGGTATTCCCCAGGATGTTATTGATAAATAAGTGTGAATGAATACTTGATACATAAGGAGCTAGTGCGAGAGGTAAGTTAAGACAAAGAAATAACCCAAGAGAGATTACGCGGAATATAGATATGAGAATGGGCCAATGAGTAGTTAGTAGTTGATTTAGGAAGAGCCTAGTTATCGCTAGACAAGAAGATACAAACAAATCAACAGATCGTGCAAGATAAACATAGTGAACCCCAACATGGGGAATTTAGTCTTGCAGATATGACATCGTGATCCTTGAGAAATATTCAGATAGGAGTTGGGGTAGTTAAAGGTACCATATGAGTGTTACTGAAATAAAAGAGAATGCCACTAGGAAGACAGTCAAAATATCATGTTCTGAAGCAATCCTACAAGCACATGAGCGTAAACTACGGATAATTATAGGCGAGGAAGGATATCAAAAGTTCCGTCGAGTATTCGGTGTAATAAGCTCGCAGCTTCACAAGAGTCAGAGGATCCTCCCTAAGTACTTCAACCAAAGACTAGCCGAGCAAATAAAGAAGAAGGCTTCAATCTAAGCACAGTGACCTAAAAAGGAAATGGTCGTGTAACAACAGTCTCACAACAACATTGTATGCACTCCATAAGAAAGTGACACCTACTGTGTCTAATGGACGGGGAGTAAATCAGAAGTGATATTAAAGATCATATGAGTTGTATGGAACAATATGTATGGGAACTAAGGTAAGCTAATTAGGCACGCAACAAGGAGGCAGAAAGACCAGGAAAAGTAACTGCTTATGTTCAAAGAAAGCTAAGAAGGAACGAAAAGAATTATTCGATCAATGATCCAGAGTTAGTTACGTTATAAACGCATTTGAGAGTTCAGAGTATTATCCATGCAGCATATATGTTGACAATCATACAGCCGTAGAAGACTCCGGTATAAGTTAAAAGAAAGAATTGAGTCCAGGTCATAGACAAAGGATTGAATTGTTAGAAGATTGTATCCTGGATACTCCATAGCGTCCATGAAAGGCTAAAGTAATACCATGAGCCGCAGATCGGAAGATAGCTTAAGTATAAAGGCTGATTAGAAGAAGGAGGAAACTAAAGAGTTACATCAACAAAGTAAATCAGGAGACTGATTATTGGACCCAAAAAATTATAAAAATCATGATTGAGAACATATCTGAATCACGCTTAATATCAGAGGTGCAAGAGAGATTGTACGAAAGCCATATTTTATAACGGATCTACGATAAAGCCAACTAGAAGAGTACCAACCTCATAAGAAGTCAGTATGAAGCTCCCACCGGATAGTGTATGCACCGGAGGTGAAAATATTATAATAGAGCTTCAAGTTGTGGAGGCGAATCATACCTATGTGGAAGAGAGGTTATGAAAGAGATAGAAGATATGATGTGAGACTTTAAGATAAGTAAGGTAAAGGTGGACAACGTATAAGATACTCAAATGCATAAGGTTGTGAATAGTCCTTACTTCGGATAGAAGGCTAGAAGTGCGGGGATTCAATATCCAAGAATGATACCGGCATCGTCAGTGGCATGTCTTCCAGCCTATGGTTTCTAGGTATCGAGAAGCTGATTAAGAGAGTAAAGAAAAGTTAGAGACGATGTGTTGTCTCGCTTGATGTTCCAGAATGACATAAGGAAATATATGATGCAAACAAGTTGAAAGGTTGCGAGTAACATAAATAGATATGTGTAGGTCGCAAGCTATTGTATGGTGGAGCGACAAGGTTCTAGAAGACAAGAGTAAGGATAAGAAAGAGCGAGTGAGAAGGTGACGAGAATGGATAAGTCCTCATGATTAAGCCCATGAAAACAAGAAAAGTTGATGGTTTCTCTAAGTTATACAAAGCTCAGTATAACGTGAATGAACTCAAAGGAGTCAAGACTAATGGCATTTAGAAGAGATGGAATGATGCCCTAAAAGTACAATGAGGGTGTAATTGTGATAGATAAAGGATGACATTTGGGCCTTCGATTGAGTAATGATTTTAAGAAGAAAAAAAGAAGGGATTTCACGAGTTGTATAGGATTAAAATACCCCCATAAGATGAACCACGTAAGGATGCCATGAAATACGGCTATTGAAGTACAATATCGCCCCTAAATGGATCAGAAAAATCACTTCAAATGTTCCTTGATGCAACATAAGTCCTAGTAGCAATGTATTACGTAAGAAGTTTCAAGTTATCAGTGGTAGATTGTAGATCAACATTAAGGTGAATTAACAACAGATGGATAACCGGGTTTATGAAGTAAGATAGCAATATTCGTAAGTTCAACAAAGTACTGAGCTAAGAACTTTAATATACCTATAGATGCCCAGAGGGACAACTTTCAAGCTATGTATATGATTACAAAGTAAGGCCTAGAGATCGGCTAAAAGCTGGAGGAAAAAGGAGAGAAGAGTCACATAAGCGCATTTACAAGGTCAAAGTCGTACAGATTGCATGATGGGAGGTAGCAACAGTTACGAGATTGGAAGGATTCCGACCACAAGTCGTGGTGTGGGAAAGAGGCCTAAAGGGGGGAATGCCCTGGCCTTTGGAATAACCCACAGAATACTTGCCTAGATGGCAAGGAGAGTACTAAAGAATTTGGAAGGCATAAGTTATGAAAATGATAAGTGCATCAGTCAACATTCGAGGACGAATATTCCAAAGGGGGGAATTATGTTACACCCCATGTTTTTGTATGTGAAAGTATGCCATAAGTAAATTTATGGAAGCTTGGAAATGAGATGTTACATCCCGCATTTTAGTATGTTAAAGTTTCGTCGTAACTTAATTGATGTAAGTTCGGGAATGAGATTATTTTGAGATTATAAACATTATGCTATTTCAAACAAGTGATGATTAAATTCATGATGGTGAGAGGGTAAGCAAATCGAAGAAAATGAATTCCGCCGAAGTTTATCAATTTAGGGATAAAATACGGTCCAAGCTATAATACCCCGTATTCATGGACTAGTGCCATACAAGGTACCACATGACCATGATAGTGAGGTATATAAGGTATGTTAAAAGTGACTAGTATTTTAAATAATTTGAGATAATTCTTAATTATGTGGATAATTGGTAATTAATAATTTTTAATGGGAGATTAACTAATTAATTCAAATAATTGGATATGGTTTATTGACCCTTAACGTGGAAGCAAGATTGATCAAGTAAATGACTCTTAAATTCTTATGAATGTGGCAAAATTTTGGAGAAGATTTTGGCCAACTAAGCCACTAAGTGGGGACCACTCCCAAGGGTTAAAAGAACCTCTCTAACTTATTCTTGAATCTTTACACATTAAAGAAGGTTTCAGCAAAATATTAAAGACTTTGATCCCTACTTTCTTTGGCTTCCTAATAGCTTCAAATGTGAGAGCCTCTCAAAAATCACAAAATTGAAAAGGCTTATGACTACAAAGCGGATGAGGCTTCAGCAAATTTATACAAGATCCTATTATGCGTGAGATGCATTTCTATGTAAGCACGGTACAATCATTCTCAAGAATATCATACGGATTTTCCCTACTTCGATCTGTCATTACGTGTTGTCGCAATTGACGTGTGTTAGAGGGATTGTTAAGAGAATCAGCTCAGGTATGTTAAGGCTATCCCTTCTTTCTTGTTTTGGCATGATCCAAACGATGCAAACGAAATGAGCAAATGCACAACTTCCATAAATGACTCTATTTATAAAAATACTGGAGATTCCTTCGTTCTTGATTCCCCATATGTCTTATTATTCTATTGTCTGTTCATGGGTCTCAGAAAATACGTAAGTTGATTAAGTTTATTTCATGATATTGATCAGAGGTATAATGGTCTTATGACATTCCGAGAGATTTTATTGACGTACTCCTCATGCATTACATTCATTTATACATGTACATTGACCCATGACCAGACGATGTTATATACATGTATATATGTATATGGGATATGGAAAAAGGTTACAGTGTTATATACGCACCACCACCTAATCAGCTGGTATACGTTGATGATTTGCCCACAGTGGCCGAGATGATATGATGGGATGCCCTCAGAGGTGTAATGATGTTATGAACGCATATACCTGTGCATGGCATTATAATATTAAATGATTCGCAGAGCTATTCAGAATACATGTTGAGTCTTTTACTCCATGTTTCTCTCATGTCTATTATTTACTGATTTTCATTCCTTACATACTCGGTACATCATTTGTACTAACGTCCCTTTTGCCTGGAGATGTTGCATTTCATGCCCGGAAGTCCTGATAGACAGGTCGAGAATCCTCCAAGTAGGCTATCAGCTCAGCGGAAGGTACTGGTGTGCTCTATTTGCTCTGAAGTTGTTCATTTGGTCAGTATGATTAGGGGATATATTGATTAGTTTGGCGGGGCCCTGTCCCGACCTTTATGACATTTATGTACTCTTATAGGCTTGTAGACATATGTCGTGTACGTGAAAGATTGTATGGCCTTGTCGGCTAATGTTCAGTGTATGAGTGATCATTTTGGACTTATAGGCTAATATGACATATGTATAAGTTCGTATTCCCTCATGCTTTACTCTAGTTCATTTACCTATGATAGAATGATACGAAAGATACGTTACGTTAGTTCTCGGTTGAGTAAGGTACCAGGTGCCTGTCGCGGCCCATCGGTTTGGGTCGTGACAGAAAACGTGACTCAAATATACAAAACGACCGGTCGAGTCGTTATAGGCGATGATACGATTGAAGATAGTTCAAGAGGTACTTGGTGGTACAGACCAAGTTCCTCTTTTTAAATGACAAAATCCGGTTCCTAGATAAATAAAACCTCAATCATAAGTGCTTCTGCTTTTCTTATTTTACTTTTTACCCATTTTGGAAATCGCTCTTAACATATTTGTGCCTTGCAGCTGTTGCGGTGGCTCTAAAAGGGGCTCCCGATATTAAGGACGGGGTCTCCAAGGTTTTAAGCATTTCCTCCAATTACTCGAGAACCTATAAGGCCAATGCTGCCAAACTAGGGAGCATTCGAGCAATCTACAATGGTAGCATCTTTTTCGGTTCGAATGCTCATCTTCTCCTTCTCTTTTCCATTTAATGTGGGGGAAATCCTACATGCGTAGGCCTCAAGAAAGGTCCCCGATCTGGAGTTCAACCTCCTTGCGGGCCTCCCAACCTCAGGGGCAGATGCTTCTCGGAGAACTGGGAACTGTTTGTCAAAGCACAACATGGAGATACAACTGAAGTTCCTATCATGCTACCTCCACCGGGGCCTCCTAAGGGGAAAAGATCTTCGAAATAAGAGTTATACATCCCAGAGTTGAAAGGGGAGTGGCCAAGCTATTTTGCGGGCCATTTTTATGCCTTTTATATTTGCGTTAAATGCTTTCATACTTAGGAATATCCTTCTTATATTTTCTTTCTAGATTAGATTCCATAGACATAGAAGCTTGTATTGGTAAAATTCAATCTTACCGCATAGCAAAAAGATGATACGCAGCAGAACGATTACGAGTGCTATAAGCATGAAGGCCAAAACCGGGAGAATAGTACAATCCTAACCAACGTCGTTCATTTGGATCCAGAATAAGAGCAACTAGAAAAGCATGCACTCGAAACAAATTAAACACCTTCGCAATTTAACTCTGTTGTATCCGGTGAGCCTTTCTAAGATCGTGGACCCCGTCTTTTATGCTATTGCAGTTACCACTAGCTAAAGTCTCGTCCCCCCACTAACCAGTATTCGTACCCGCGCGATACGCGGTCAATATTAAAAAAATATTTGTCACTTTGTTAATTTTTCGATGTTACATTTGGAATTATCACAATTATTTGATTATCCTATTCAATATAAATAGAATAGATATTGTCTAAATTTTAATAAATAAAATCTCCATTAAATTAAAGGGACTTATATAGTCATCAAATAATATTTTCGTTATGTATTTTTATTTATTATATTATCCAATATTTAGTATAATTATATTGTTAATAGAAATTTTGACACTTGTCATTATAACATTTCTTTGCCTCTCCTATTTTATATATATATATATATATATATATATATATATATATATATATAGAGAGAGAGAGAGAGAGAGAGATATTTCTTTGACTCTCCTATTATATATATTACATATTATATATTATACATATATTATATTATATTACATTATATTATATTATATATATATATAAATAGATTTTTGGTTTTTTTATTTTAAAATAATTTTAAAACTCCAATTTGAAACTACTCTCAAATTTGAATTAATAATTCATTATTTTATTTTATTTTATTTTTTATTTTAAAATTATTTTAAAACTCCAACTTGAAACTACTTCCCGATTTGAATGGGTAGTTTTCTTCTCTTTTTTCGTTTTTTTTATTGGTAATATTTTTTTTTTTGCTTTTTATTTTAAATAATTTCAAAACTCAAACTTGAAACTACTCCCACCCAATCTGAATGGGTAATTATTTTTTATATATTTATTTTTCGTTGTTTTTTATCATATTTAATTATACGATATCTATATTTATTAATCCAAATAAAGTAATCAATTACTATATATATATATATATATAT
>NW_017670618.1:152513-181825 GCF_001879085.1 Nicotiana attenuata
ATTTTACTTTACTATTTTCGTTTTGTATATGTATATATAAATAGATTTTTCGTTTTTTTAATTTAAAATAATTTTAAAACTCCAATTTGAAACTACTCCCCAATTTGAATTGGTACTTCATTATTTTTTTTAATTTTGTTTTTTATTATAAAATTATTTTAAAACTCCAACTTGAAACTACTTCTCGATCTGAATGGGCAATTTTTCTTCTCTTTTTTCGTTTTTTTATAGGTTAATTTTTTTTTTGTTTTTTTTTTTAAAATAATTTAAAAACTCAAACTTGAAACTACTCCCACCCAATTTGAATGGGTAGTTATTTTTATATATTTATTTTTTGTTATTTTTTTATTATATTTAATTATAAGATATCTATATTTATTAATCCAAATAAAGTAACCAATTAATATATATATATATATATATTCGGGCCGAAGAAGCAATGTCACTCGATCATTATCAAACTGACTGCAATCTTTTTCTGTCCGTGAAGATCCCACCAGAGCGCCTTTATATATATATTATAATAACTAATTATAAACTAAATAATTAATTAGTAATCAATTATGCCATGTGGCATTTTTTTAGGCTGTCACTTGGCTTAAGGAGAGGATTTTTTCCTCTCCTTTTAATAGTATATAGATATATAGATACGCAACATGTGGGCTAGAAACTTGGAACAGCTACATCCGACGTAGGCTATAAATATCCTACTTTATCACTAGTAAAACATATCTAATTGGTCACGACATATTAGATTATTCATTGTGTACTCACATACTTTTGTGTGAAGCTATATTTGTCACTGTATTCTTCATGGAGTGTAATTTATCCTAATATAGCCACATCCTAGGTCAACACTAAATAAAAATTCTTTATCTCTATCTTAATTTATTTTATTTATCGTTATTTTTATTCATTTCATTATACGCACTTTGAATTAATCTATTGCTAGTGTCCTAATAATAAATATTTAATTATATATTCTAAAATTTGTTTTTAGGTTTGTTTACCTTGAAAATGGTAATTACAATTAGATTTGATTTTGTGGTTTAAAAATACGTGATTTATTCTTATGCTAGTTGTTAGGCAGTAGATGCTAAGTGTGAGACTAGAAAATAAGATAAGAGCTTGAAGGTAGTGTGACAAGCAAGCCGAGTGACTGAGAATCGGGGCCTCGAACTAGGCTATACGGGGCCTCGGGGTCGAGCTAAGCGTTAGGCTGTGGACAGCCGATGAGTGACTAACAGTTCTAAGAGCTTTGATGAAGTCTCTTTATGATCAATGATGAGTAATGAATGAAGAACAATCAATGAAACGCAATAAATGTAAGCAATTGAATAAATATAAGCAATAAAATCAAAGGAGAATATGTTTTTGTTAGAGATCAGAGAATGTTCTTGTTATAGTATTGAATGTTATGTCGTCCTTTATAAAATGTCAAGGATCCCCTTCATATAGGAGGGGGAATCTCAATATAGTACATATGAATTTATTACAAGGATATGAGGCTGGTACAACCATTTAATGCTACGGTAGGGGCTTGTACTACCCCAATAGACTTAGTCAGCTTTAACCACGTGCCTTGGGAACTTCCCGTTTGTCCATCATAGTCATCGATTTGCACTGTCTCGAGGTCAAATATTGAGAACCCTCGGGGTTGAACCCAAGCTGAGCCTCGAGCCTTCTGGGGACGGTCTTACGAAGTGCCACAATGACCATAAAATTGGACTCTCCGATTTTAGCCGTATACAGATAGTCCCCGCGTTTCTTAGAATAGAATGATATGAAATGACTTTGACATCGACTTCCTCTAGCCCCTCACGATGGTGCCATACTTATGATGTAAGCTTTCATGATGACTGAAACATCCCATCAGTTCATCTTCCCCAGAAACGTTTAATGCTCTGTCGGTTTATTTTTCATAAAACGGTGATATTGCCGCCGATCCGTTTCCCAAAAAACATTGATTGCGCCTGTTGATATGTTTCTCAAAGGCATTGATTGCGTCGTCGGTTACGTTACTACCTTTCTATAAATGGGAGGTTACTTGAACCAAAATTTCACCCAGTCATTCTTCAATAGCCGTTAACCCTTTCTTCTTTTCATCCTCATCCAAACTCTAATTTCCATAGTTCAAGCCTGTGACCGTAAGGTCACACGGCAGCGATTTTGTGAGTTGTGTCATGCCTCTTTTTCAGAGTTTTTCTCCACTGAGTGGGATCGTACGGGTTTGTTGTTGTTGTTGTTGTTGTTGGCCAGAAATAATGAGAGAAGGGCTTCAAATTATCTCCGTATCAGAGGATATGTGAACCGTGAACCGCTGCTCATCTCTCTTAACTTCAACCTGGTGTGGCACCTCATTCCTTTTGCTTTCCATGGAGTGAGGTGGCGTTATCTACTAACTTTGCATTCCACACCGGTGCAATGTCTCAAGAAGTGGCTTCACAATAGTACTGCTGGCGAGACCCGTACTCGCAAAATTTTTCACCAAGCCATAATTTTCCCTGCTTGTTAAAAGCTTTTGCTCTTTGATAGGCTATAGCTGTCTCGGAGGAGTCTATCGAATATATTGCTCTAAAGATCGACATAGGATCCTCGAGGGAACGACTTTCGCAGATGTCGCGTCCGAGGATGTACCCTCAAAACTAGTTTAGGCTCTTTAGTTATTTTTTTATGCTTCTTTGTTTCTGTGTAAGGACCCCTCGTGGGCTTTTGTAATCGTCGCTTATTAATACAATAGTTTCTTCAATTTGCTTTTGTCTTGTGCTGGATTCCCTTTTGTCTGTGTTTGCAAAAAATTCAACCGTGTGACTTTATCGATCAGTCCAAATAATGGACTCGGATATAGGAATTCCTTTGATTCTCGACTGGGTAACATGATATCCCCTGAAACACTTTGCCATTCCTCAGACTAAGTCTGGATTGATCTGGTACAAACTTAGGCCGTCGGGACTTCCGAGTTCGAATTGAATGAGGGCGGGGCCAAAAATTTCTTCAAAATAAAGCATAGCCCTTTAGGCACCGTTAATAGTCCTGAGGGATAAGTTTGCTTGAGCTCGGGTGGCTCTCAATCGAGCTAAAAAATTTTTTGAACATAAAAAATGAGGATAGCCTTAAGGCGTTACAGATGGTCCCTGAGTGAGGGTTTGCTTGATCATCTGAAAATAGAGATAGCCCTGAGACTTCCATGAATATTCCTCGAGTGAGGGTTTGAACTCGGGCGGCCTCGAAAACTTGCTTTGAACTTAAAATGAGGATAGCCCTAAGACGTTATTGATAACCCTCGAGTGGTAACTGACTCGGACCTAGAGAGATCCTCAAGATCGGGCACCATCTCGAGGCTAGGTTTATGTGGATAGCTCTTTGGAGCCCATCGTTAACAGAGATCCACAAGATCGGGCACCATCTCGAGGTTAGGTTGATATGGGAATCTTTTAACCCTTCGAACGTAATACGACAGCGCCGTTCGTATGACACGACCATGAAGTGACCGAGGTGATCCTGCCGGTACGCTTCCCCGGAAGTGATAATGGCCTAGTTAGAGTTAATTGTCTTTTTAGGGTAGGCGGACAGTCGCTGCTTGCTCTATATATGAGTTTGCTTTCCTCTTATTTGAGATTTCCACTTCTTTGAATAACTACCCTTTTCATAGAGCTCTCCTTCCTTGCGTCAGCTCTTTCACCATTTTAATTCGAAACTTTCACCTAAGCTCTCATTTCCCTTTTCTTGTTTCACCATAGTTATGGCTGCTACGCCCAAGCCCGTTCACCAAGAAGAGGAGAGTTCTTCCTTTGCTTCCCGCTCGATCGGTGGTACACCGCCGGCGTCCGGTGAGCTAACCTCGAGATGTTTCATTTTGAGGAGAGACTTTACGTTAGGGGAACCTCCTAATGTTCAGGGCCATTGGGAGCATGCATCGAGGTCCATCTCATCAATAAGAGAGGAACACCTCGAGGCAATGAGGGGAGACTGCGGATGGGGAGAAAAGGTGGTACTGCAGGTACCTTCCCCGGAAGAGGACATCATGGCCCACGTATAGGGGTTTTTGAACGTATATACGTACCCTTTTACATTGGGCCCTCTCGATAGGGTCGTGCTTGACTTCTGTCGAAGATGTCGAGCTACCTTGGCACAGGTTCACCCATCATTTTGGAGGATAGTATTGATGATGAGGTTCTTTGCGGAGGAAGCCGGGCTTGAGTTCACCCTTAGCCATCTTATCAGATTGTACCGGCCCTTTCATTGTCGAGGCTTGATAACATTACGATGCTGATCCACCAGGCCCTTTATTGTCGATGATGAAGAAAATGGGGACCGAGGGTGGATGAGTCAATTTGTCCGAGTACGGACTGTCGATATTATCCCCGTGGAGTTCCTGCTATTTCCTGAGAAATGGAATTTCACACGTAAGTGGTACACTTCGTGTTTTCGTCATTTTTGTTCATGGTGGAGGAGAACTCCGTAAAGATGTTTTCTCTTTCTTTATTACAGCAATCCCGTGGATGCCATACGAGGCACCCGACCTGGCGGATTGGACTTGGAAGCTGGCAGCTCACTCGACCTACGATGGGCGTAGGTGGCGAGACCTGCCGAAGGGTAGATGGGAGGCAAAACACCATGGTGAATACCGCATGATTCTTCTATTTAAAGAATATTTCCTTTGTGTTTCCTAACTTCTTTACTGCAGGCGTCGGAGAATTCTCCGAAATGAGGCCGTGCCCTTTTGGAGAGGAGGGAGGATCATCGGCCTCGGGGCCAAAGAGTGATAATAAGCGTAAGGAATCCTCGATGGGCGAGGAGATTTATAGTGAAGCAGGGTCATCCCGGAGGCGAAAAGGAGATGTACCCGTTGAGGTTGATCGTGTACCTGACGGCCGTTGTATGAACATTGGTGCAGCAGAAGGGAGCGGCCACACATCGATGGCTCGAGCCGAGGGGCACCCTGGGGCAGTTGAGCCTGCAATACCCGAGATTTCTAGCCTCGGGAGGTGACTCCTCCTTTGCCACTGTCTTTTTCCCTGGTCGAAGGTACTTCGAGGGACAAGGATCTTCCGCCGCTATCTTCTCCTCCCGTCGAAGGTACTTCGAGGGATACAGGTTTTCTGCCGCCGTCTTCCTCTCCTGTTGAAGGTACTTCGAGGAATGCTCGAGGCCAGGGGCCCCCTATTTCAAGTGGGGTCTTGAACGATCACATTCTTATTGGGAGTGGTTCTTCTGGGGCCGATGAGACTAGACTAGTAGATGTGCGCTCAACTTTTGAGGAGGCTCAGCGGCTCTGTTCTGTGGTGAGTTTTGTTTGATTGTACTGGTTTTTTAGTTTTGCGCTTTCATTTTCTTACTGAGCTTCTTTTTTCATAGGCCTTTAACAAGCTCAAGTCCAAGCTGATCCGCCGGGAAGCCGGGTTGTGAAAAGCCTTGGATGGGGAGAAATCCTTCAGGCTTCTTTGTGACAAAAGGGCAGAGGAGTTGGTATACCTGCGGTATGAGGCGAGTCGAAGCCGGGACTACAAAAGCCAACTCGAGGGACATGTAATCTTTGTTTCAAGGGGACACACATTTCTTCTCCTTCCCTTGGAGATTAACATTTTGATACTTCAGTTGCAGAGGAAGATGGAAGACCTGGAACGCCTTTGGGGTGAAGTTGGTCAGGCCAAGCATGAGTGTACTGAGCTAAAGGCTCAGGCAGATGCCCAAGTTGCGGCCAAGAAGAATGTTTTGGCCAAGGCTTCTGCCCTCGAGGTGCAACTCCGGAATGCTTGTGAAAACAGCTCAATCAAAACGAGCATGATTGCAAGGCTCGAGTCTGAGGTTTTGAAGAAGAAGGCCGAGGTTGTGGACGCCCGAGCTGAAGCTGAAGAGATTCGAGCTAAGGCTGATAAGAAAGTGGCCGTCTATTTAGAAGACGCTACTGACGCTCGAGATGAGCTGAGAGGGGCTTCCGATGGAGGGAGCAAAAGCAGTGAATATGCCCGGTGCAAATCTCGGAGGGAAACCTTCGAGGAGATCTACGCTAGGGGCTTCGATATCTCGAAAGAGATAAAGCAAGCAAAGGCGGACGAATATGATGCCAAGTTCCTCTTGTCCGATGCCGAAGATAGTGAGGAAGAGGTCGATGGGCCACAGTCCCCGAGGGGAACGTAGACTAGGCCTTGCTTTTATGATTCTGCGTATAATGCTCTTAGAGAACATTGTAAATGGAGCTTTGTATTTTTCACATATAAGTATAAAAAGAAGCCTTTCGGTTTCATCTTTCATGCACTTCCCTCTGCTTGTGTATGTCTTTCTTTGTTTTGAATTTATACGTTTGTTGGCGATTAGCCAGGTGAACTGGACTTCGAGGAAAAACCCTTAGGTTTACAAATCGGCCCTGAGGCTTGTTGGGCTGGCTCGTAGGCTCTTATGCATTTGCCCTTAGGCGTTTTTCAGTTAACTATTTCGGGCTCAATCTTCGAGTCGGATTTCGACTCGAGCTCATTAGCACTTAAGTTTTAGAATTTTAAGCTGGTTCTTAGGCTCTTACGCGTTGGGTCGATATGACCTCTAATGTAGGCTGGCGTCTGGGCTCTTACGCGTTGGGTCGGTATGACCTCTAATATAGGCTGGTGCTTAGGCTCTTAAGCGTTGGGTCGGTACGACCTCTAATATAGGCTTTATTCTTCCCTCGTAGAAGACTTTTTGAAGTTTTGTGTTCGCCCAACTCTTCGACGGTTCGACAAAAACCTCGATTGTGAGTCGTTATATTGCGTCAAATGAGCATCTCGGGAGGTTTCGCTCGATGGCTGAATTGTTTCAAAGCCTGTTGTTTGGAGCTGATACGATCGAAGCTCATTTGCTTATGTTGAGGGTAGCCTGATTAACCGGTTCTTTTTGAAGTATTTTCGAAGTAATTTGAAGGCCTGTGATTATATAGCGACGGTCGGGCGTCCCTGAGTCGCGTTAGTTTGGCTGGTACATCCTTGTGACCGTAGTCATTGTATTTGGCCGTAGCCTTTTAGTCCTCGAGTGAGGTAGCCTTGGTGTCTATATAGAGGGTATGCCTTTATAGGGGTCTTACAAGTTCGAATATATAGCCTTGACTTTAAGATCGGGATTATGCATTTTGTAAGGTCTGAAAAACTTGATCATGCCTTATTTGAGGTCTTACAGATAGGTTACTTGGCACAAGTATAATTCATGCCTTGCGTGAGGTCTTATTGATTTTTGTATTGCCTTATGGAGGTCTTTTGAGTTCGAGGTTGCCCGCATGGGGTCCTATGGCCTCTAGTTTTGACAGCTCGATGGGGTGACAGTCGACCACAGTCCCCGAGATATCGAGGACTTTTTGGCTCTGGGGCCGTTCTTTGTAAACTTGGTGTTGCCTCATTAAGGGCTTACGAGTTTGAAGTTTCCGACTCGAAGGTTATACGGCTTCGAGTTTTTGACATCAGTCCTCGAGTGTCCAGGGAATTTCTGGCCCTGGGGCCGTTTCATGCAAGGATAACAAACCTCTTTGAAGCGCAAAGTGTTTTGATGGAAAAATATTCCTTGATTACTTGGTACAAGTATACATGTTTTTGTCGTCAAGGGTTCGGTTATTCTATGCGACACGGTTCATACGACCGTTTGGCCCGATACATCTTTTTCCTATCAAGACCCCTTTTAGCTTATCTTGGCTTCTCCGAGGAGGTGATCTCCCGGGGGGATACCCTCCAGTATTCGAGGTTGATTGAAGAGAAGCCTTGAATACTTGTTAAGTTCTCCGTAGGTAGCATATAGATGTTGCCTTATTAAAAACCTTGCTGGTAAAACCCTTCTTGGGATAAAATCCGATCGAAGGAAAAGAGTGCAACGCATACTTAAAACCTAAGGTCTTCAATCTGGAAAGCACTTCGATTGCTCTGATCGGACACCTGCACACAAGTTAGTGTAAGATGTAAAATAAAAAGGGAGACGGTTATATCTTAGTGCAGATGGCACTTTGAGCCTCGATATGCTTCAACCGCTTGCTCCGGGGACGCGGTACGGTCCTTTGTTCATTTATTCGGGTGTAGCCGAGAATGTAGCTTGTGATTGCTACTTCACTGTTTGCTTATCTTTTGGTTACTTCGATGTTGGAGGCGTTGATGTCGGTGCCACATCGTGCACTGCGAACATCTCTCTTGCTGCGTGCTGCTCCCCGTATACAGTTTTTATTCCATCCTTCATTGGGAACTTCATCATTTGATGAAGGGTTGACGGTACTGCTCTAATGCAATGTATCCATGGCCTTCCGAGCAAGGCATTGTACCTCATGTCTCCTTCGATGACATGAAACTTGACATTTTGGCTTGTGCTGGCCACGTTGACCGAGAGGGTGATTTCCCCTTTAGTTGTTTCGCTCGCCATGTTGAATCCGTTGAGGACTTGAGAGGCGGGTACGATCTCGTTGAGCAGTCCGAGATGCTCCACCACCCTCAACCTTATAATGTTGGCCGAGCTACCTGGATCCACAAGTACACGCTTAATTTGAAATGTATTTACAAGAAAAGAAATTACCAATGCATCGTTATGAGGCTGAGACAGGGTCTCAATGTCCTCGTCGCTGAACGTGAGGGAATCTTCGGGTATATAACCTCAAGTTCGCTTCTCCCTGGTGATGGATATCTTTGTTCTTTTGACAATGGGTTCCTGCGGGATGTCGATTCCTCCAACGATCATGTGGATGACATGATATGGCTCATCTGTTTCATTTATCCTGTTCGCCTCTCTTTCCCGGAACTGATTTTTGGCTCGGTCGCTGAGGAGTTCTCGGAGGTGCCCTTTGCTGATTAGTCGGGTTACTTCTTGTCGGAGCTGTCTGCAATCTTCGGTCCTATGACCGTGTGTGCCGTGAAATTCGCACACCAAGTTAAGGTTTCTTTGCGACGGATCTGATTGTACGGGTTTTGGCCATCTGGTGTCTCTGATTTTACTGATGGAGGATACGATGTCCGAAACATCAATATTGAAGTTGTATTCAGACAATCGGGGTGCCTCCGTCGGTCCCGTGTGCCTGTCGAATCCGGATCTGCTCACGAGTCCCCGAGGATTCTAATCTCGATCTATCCTTCGGTCATTTCGGGGTATGTTACGCCTTGGGGAGTTTCTTCTATCTTCAGTGTATGGTTGGTACCTTTCCTTGTTTGGCCTTGGTTCCTTTGCCAGAAAACTGCTAGGATATGCTGTCATCGACCCTAATCTTTGATTTATATCAGTTGTGGACATCCGACCAAGTTACGGCGGGATGTTCAACCAAGTTTTGCTTCAGCTGCTTCGAAGCTACCGAGCTTCGTTCGTTCAAGCCTTGAGTGAAAGCCTGTACTGCCCAGTCATCAAAGACCGGAGGTAATTCCATTCGCTCCATTTGAAAGCGAGATACAAACTCCCACAGCATCACGTTTTCCCTTTGTTTTATTTTGAAGATGTCGGATTTCCTTGTGGCAACCTTGATGGCACCGGCATGTGCCTTTATAAAAGAATCTGCCAGCATGGAAAACGAGTCTATCGAATTCGGGGTTAGGTTGTGATCCCACATCATGGCCCCTTTTGAAAGTGTTTCTCTGAACTTTTTTAGCAGGACGGATTCAATCTCGTCGACCTTCAAGTCGTTGCCCTTCACCGTACAAGTGTAAGCAGTGACGTGCTAGTTGGGGTCCGAGGTTCCTTTGTACTTTGGAAGATCGGGCATTCTGAATTTCCTTGGGATGGGCTTTGGAGCGGCATTTTGTGGGAATGGTTTTTGTACGAACTTCTTCGAATCTACACCCTTTAGGATCGGGGGTGCGCCCGAAATTTGATCGACCTTTGAATTGTTGGTCTCCACCTTTTTGTCATTGGCTTCTATCTTCTTTTTGCCTGATTCAATCCTCTTTGTGAGGTCCTCGAGCATCTTTATGATGGCAGAGTCGGGTGCTGACCCGTTGTTGCTTGATCTTTCCGGTACCTGTTCGGCTTGAAGAGCCGTTTCCGGTGCTGCTGTGCTTGGAGTTGTTGGTGGCTTTGCAGTTGAGGAATCGCCAGCTGCTGTGCCTGTAACATCTCAAAGATGACGTGAAGGCTAACCTCTTATTCTTCCCGAGCCGGGGTTTTTTGAGCTTCTTGTTGGTTTTCTTGGCGTATACTCCTATTGGTGTGGGAGCTTATATCGACGCATTGGGCATTGCGTGAGACCACGTCCGCAGGAATTGGTTCTGGTGCATCCTCAGGGTTTCGTGGTGGTACACCAATACCTGGAACAGCTACACCATTCTCTCTATGGTACTTAGGACCGTTGTTTTCATGTGCATTCACTGAGTTAGACATTTTAACCTGAAATCAAAGATTCTTGGACAAGAAAAAGTATGAAGGATAACTTGCGTTATTCAGTAAACCAGCACGGAAACACTCACTATTATTTTTAGCCCCACGGTGGGCGCCAAACTATTTACCTTGAAAATGGTAATTATAATTAGATTTAATTTTGTGGTTCTAAAAATACGTGATTTATTCTTATGCTAGTTGTTAGGCAGTAGATGCTAAGTGTGAGACTAGAAAATAAGATAAGAGCTTGTAGTTAGTGTGACAAGCAAACCGAGTGACTGAGAATCGGGGCCTCGAGCTAGGCTATACGGTGCCTTGGGGTCGAGCTAAGCGTTAGGCTGTGGACAGCCGATGAGAGACTAACAGTTCTAAGAGCTTTGATGAAGGCTCTTTATGATCAATGATGAGTAATGAATGAAGAACAATCAATGAAACACAATAAATGTAAGCAATGCAATAAATATAAGCAATAAAATCAAGGGAGAATATGTTTTTGTTAGAGAGCAGAGGATGTTCTTGTTCTAGTATTGAATGTTATGTCGTCATTTACAAAATGGCAAGGATCCCCTTTATATAGGAGGGGGAATCCCAATATAGTACATATGCATTTATTACAAGGATATAAGGCTGGTATATCCATTTAATGCTATGGTACGGGCTTGTACTAGCCTAATAGACTTAGTCAGCTTTAACCACGTGCCTTGGGAACTTCCCGTTTATCCATCATAGTCATCGATTTGCACTGCCTCGAGGTCGAATATTGAGAACCCTCGCGGTCGAACCTCGAGCTGAGCCTCGAGTCTTCTGGGGACGGTCATACGAAGTGCCACAATGACCATAAAATCGGACTCTCCGATTTTAGCCGTATACAAGGTTAAATAGTTTGGCGCCCACCTTGGTATCCTAGCAATTGAAAGTTTGATTCAAAATCATACTACTTCTTTTCAAATTTTTGTAACGATTCGAACAGTCATTTTGAGTATTTGTATTCATATAGGTAGTTTGAGGTCATGAGTGACGGCCCATGGCCTATTATGACTTCCATGTATTTTCGGTTATGGTTTTCGAGTTGTTCGGAATTGATTCGAAAGAATGATTCTTAAATAGGAAGCTTTAAGTTGAAAGAGTTGACCAATTTTGACTTTAGTGTATTTGACTTCGGATGGGAGTTTTTATGGTCCCGTTAGGTCCAGATGGTGATTTTAGACTTAGGCGTATGTCCGGATTTGTATTTGGATGTTCCTAGAAGGTTTCAGCACTATTTGGCGAAAATTGGCAGCTTGAAGGTTTGGAATGTTCATAAGTTTGACCGAGAGTTGACTTTGATAATATTTGACTTGGATTTGGATTTCGAGAGTTGGAATAGATTCTTTGTGTCATTTGGAACTAGTGTGAAAAATGTAAGGTCATTCCGAGTTGATTTGATAAGGTTCAACACAAGTTTTGGAGGTTGAAATTTCAAAGGTTCAGTAAGTTTGATTTGAGGTGCTATTCATGGTTTTGATGTTGTTATGCGAGGTTTGAGGCCTTGAGTTGGTCTGTATTATATTTTTTGCTTATACGTATATTTGTTTGAGGTCCCGGGTGAGCCGAGTGCATTTCAGTGCATTATGTGAAAAATTAGAAAATTTTGGTTTTAAACTTGAAAATCTTGATTTTCCTAGTCAATTCTTGTTGTTTGATGTTATTTTGGAGATTTGAGTGAACAGGAAAGTTTGTAGGATGTTATTACACTTGTGTGCATATTTGGTTCGGAGCCCGAGCATCTCAGGTGAGGTTTAGATGCTTAGCGGACTGATTTTTGGCTTAGAAGAAATGTTGGTGCATTAGGTCTGCAGGTCTCGCATATTTGCGAGAACCTGTTCGCAAATGCGAGGTCAGGCTCACATTTGCGATGTTGGAGGGGGATAGGTTAGTTTTGCTTCTACGAATTTCTTGTCGCAAGTGTGATGGTAGAGGGCCTCACATTTGCGAGTTGAAGGTCGCACTTGCGACCGTGAAAAATTTGGGGCAGACTCGCATTTGCGGATTGCCTTGGGTTCACATTTGCGATGATTTCATCACTTTTGCGATATCAGCTTGCTCAGAGACTTTTCGCTTTTGCGAAGAGTTGATTGCTTTTGGGATCATTGCGATTGCGAACTAGGTTTCACAATTGCGATATTTGTAGCTGGGTTAATTGTAGGGGTTTTGCGACTTAGCTCATTTTTCACCCTTTTCTCAACCCTAAACACTCTATAGGCGATTTTTGAAGAACCTTTTCTTTCCAAATTCATGGGTAAGCATCTTTAACTAGCTTTCAATCAATTTCAACTATTTTTTGTTATGACTTTAAACATCAAATCTATGAATTTTAAAGTAGAAATTGGGTGTTTATGGTGGAATTTGGGGATTTTGTAAAATTGAGATTTAGATCCCAAATTGAGGTCGGATTTCGAAACAAATTTCATATCAAGGCTCGGAGGTGAATTGATAATCGGGTTTGGGTCCAAATCTCGAATTTTGACCAAGCAAGCCCGGGGTTGACTCTTGTTGACTTTTGGAATTTTACCAAGATTGAACCTTTATTGATTGGGGGATGCTTCTTTTAGCCTTATTTAACATCGTTAGATGATAATTGACTAGGTTTTGATTGTCTTGAGGATTATTTATATGGAAGACAATATTGGATTGTGGAAATTGTTCCGGAATGAGGTAAGTGTCTTGCCTAGCTTTGTTGGGAGAATTTTTCTACTAATTGATATTGTTTGCTACATACGAGGGTGATGCATATACGTGGTGACGAGCGTATATGCATATGCCAGGGTTTCCATGATGGGGAGTTGGAATTATGTGCTTCTCTATGCCTTTGTTGAACTTGATAATTTTTTATCCTATGTTTCATTTCACTCTATGACAAGTAAACTCAATAGTCTGCGATAGAAATCATGTTAGAAGATAGGACTCTTAAAAGGATTTAATGTGCCATTGTTTAGAATCATTTGCATACTTAATTTGATCGTAGTATCGGAAATGTATATCTACACCTGTTATTGTTATGTTACATGAGTTTATTTACTCGTATTACGATATGATGATCGGAGCCTAGGGCTATGTTTGGCACGATGGGTATTTCTATGTGGTTTGAAATGAGACTGTTTGTTGATAATTACCATGCAGAAAAGAAAGGAAGTTGGATTTTGGCTATGATTACTCATTCATTAAGCACTTACATGCCCTTTTGTTTGGTTTCCATCAGTGTTTGCCATTTCTTATGATACTTTCCGTTTGGGTTCCTTATGTACTTATCTCTGTATTTTCCCTTTGGTTGTACTGTTATTGTTATGTCTTTATCTTGTCTGTTACTGATACCCTGCAATTTTACTTAATTTACTTCTATTACATGTCCTCTTCGAATTCATGCTTTTGCTTGTTGTTAGCCCATACCAGTTACATGCTCCTAACTATCACATGATTTACTTGTTAAATTCCTTAACTTGCTACATGTTTTCACTCACTACATGCTTTAACTTACTATATGTCTCCACTTACTATATACTCTTCTTACCATATGCCTTCACCGATTAAATTCCTTTGCTTGCTACATGATCTTACTTGATACATGATTTCATATATTGAATGTCTTCATTTGATCCTTGTTCTTACTTGATTAACATCCTTGCTCGTCTCATGTACTACTCTTTTTTGCTTAACCGGATTGGGTGACTTGTAGATTGGTTGTATGATATACCTTGTGAAAGCTTTGTCATGATATATCGTAGACTAGTTTTGATATTGGACTGCTCATTCTACTCTGTTGAGTTGTATTACTTAGTCGGATACAGCGTGTTCTTTTTCTTAGTATTACGCTGTGAACCTTTCCCGTGTTTGGTTGTTGTTGTGGTTTCATATGATATTGTTGATATTATGGATCAGGTTGCATGCCGCAACGGGGTGTGTGTGTGTGTATATATATATATATATATATATATATATAGAGAGAGAGAGAGAGAGAGGGAATTGGGTTGCACGCCGCAAAGGTATTGATATGAGATATCAAGTCGGGTGCACACCGCAACAGTGATTATTAAATATATGGGGTCAGGTTGCATTCGACAACAATATTTATTATATATATATATATATACATATATATATATATATATATATATATATATATTTATTATATATATATGGGATCGAGTTGCACGCCGCAACAGAGAAGAAGATGTATTATGGCTATTCATGACTTTGTTTCCTGTCATTTTATCGTGTTGTGAGACTGAGAAGTGATGATATTTTGGGGCCCTCTGTCATTTTTATTCTTGTTTCATTCATTACATGATTATGTATGTATCTTTTCCTATATTTACTCTTTCTGCTTATTATTAGCACATGTACAAATATAAGTGAGTTTCTTTTACCTTAAAGCCTCGTCACTACTTTACCGAGGTTAGTTAAAATACTTACTGAGTACATGAGCTTGGTTGTATTCATGCTACATTTCTGCACCTTGTGTGCAGATCTTAGAGCTCGTAGCTGTGGAAGACGAAGCCCCGCATTGAAGACATACCTGCGTTCCAGATTCGAGTTGTCTCTTGTTCATGGTAGCTTAGGATTTGAGTTTTGTCTATGTAAACTTCAAACAGTTATTATATTTGTTCTTCCTATCGGTTTTGTAAATCCAAATCATAGTGGCTCATGACTTGTACCACCAGTTCTTGGGGTAGTTGTATTGAGTTGGGTTTTAGTTTCTATTATATATATGGTTAATTTGTCAGTTTAGTTGTAATTTATGTTGTTTAGCTTACCTAGCGGGTTGGATTATGTGTCTTTACGACTAGATGAATTTTGGGTCGTGATATTTTCCTAATATTCTCATTTGTTGGTTACTCGTTTAAGGAAAACACCATGTCTGGAGTCAATAACCAGCTTATGACCCGGTGGCCCAGCTAACGGAACAAACTAAGATCAGGAACCTCATTGATCAATCTCCCGAAATTCACTATTTCGTTTAAGGGAGAATTCCCCAGCAAGATCCACTAGCAGGGGTGATGAATGCAGGTTAGCAGCAATGATAAAAGATTTTATGGTGCAACAACAACAATTGAATGCCCAAATCGGGGTGGCGTTAAGGGTCTCAACGAGCCGTAACGCCAACCCCGCCTCTAAGGGTGGATGTCAACATGGAAACCCCCAATTCTAAACTAAGGAATATAGGAACAAGGGGACTTTCAAACGACACTGAAGCCGGGGCTCAGGTGCAACCAAAAAATTCTGAATTACAAAATTTGATCTAACCTTACAGCAATAGGCCAAAGGAGCAGATCGAACAGATCCCAGGAGTGCGACCCGATCAAAGGAATCGACATCAACAAATACTCTCAAAAACTATGGAAACCGAGTGCCGCCCCTTTATTCATCCGAAAGAACTTCAAAATGCCAGACATTCCCAAATATGATGGAACTTTGGATCTATGTGACCATGTCATAGTCTACGCAATCGTAATCAAAGGGAATGATCTCACAAAAGAAGAGACCTAGTATGTACTTGTCAAGAAATTCAGCGAGACCTTAACCAAAGGAGCCTTAATTTGGTACTCTCATCTACCTAAAAATTCAATTGGTTCCTTTTTTGAAATTGCATATGCTTTCATCAAAGCACTCTCCGGAGCATAGAAGTTGGAAAGACGAATGAAAGACATTTTAAAAATTCAACAAGAGACACCGAATTGCTCCAGGATTTCATAGACCGATTATAAAGGGAAAGTATGTTGCTCCCTATCATACCACACAACTGGGAATCCATGGACTTCTACAAAATTTGAACAAGACCAATTTACAAGCTACTAGGAGGTTGAAACGGTCTTCGGGAATTCCTTTCCAAGACATGGAACGATGTATACTACATGTAGAGCACTAAGCTACGGATAGAAGAAGATATCTCAACACTCCTTGGATTAGAAAAGATAGATACAAGGGGATACAATCATAACCCATAAGCGGTTCATAGACGGGAGGATACCATATACCAAGACTCCAGGGTCTGATATAAACCTTATTCTAGGTCCTCGCATCAAGAAAAAGACCAAAGGCAAAGGTCGATTTGGGACAATAGAAATTTCGGTGAAGAAATAAAGTAATGCTATATCGAGTAAGGAAAGAACCGGAAGCATCAAAAGTCAACAATTACCAGTTCATGCCAAAGCTTGTTGATTGCAACTTCAACATCAATACATTTGAGTTAGTGGCGGTGCTCAAAGATATGGGAAGCAAAGTGAGCTGGCTAAAAGAAATGAGAACGAATCCAAGCAAGCATCAGGAATTCTTGTGTGAGGTTCATAACGATCATGTTCACAAGACCAATGACTGTAGAGTCCTCTAAAAAATAAATCATCTTCTGAAACAAGGATATCTCACAGAACTCTCAATGAGAAAGGAAAGCAGTCCTACATGAACAACACAAGCAAGAAGGACGCGCCTCGGGTCCCCACACCAAACTGAATAGTCAACGTCATATTTGGAGGAGAAGAAGTAAATGGGGTGGCTTTCACGATATCAAAGAAGTTCTCAAAAGTGTCTGTCTCGCATGAAAAATATACTCGGTAGACGTTATCTAGAAAAAGTATAACCTTCGATAACGATGATGCGGACAACCTAACCATTCCCCACAATTATGCCTTGGTAATAACTCTATGCATGTTAGACATTGACGTTAGACAAGTTTTGGTTGATTCAGGCAGCTCGACGAACATTATCCAATTATGGGTGATCGAGGAAATGTAGCTCACGGGCCAAATTGTCCAAAAGCATGATTGCTTTCAGGGATGAAACAACTCTAGTGAGGTGACCAGATGTAAAGTGACGTTGTTACAAGGGTGGTCAAAGAAACTCCATTCCAAAGTAGTGGCTGGTGACATGGCCTACAATGCTCTCTTGGAAAGACCTTGGATTCACGAGACGGATGTAGTCCAGTTAACATAACACCAAGTAATCAAGTTCCCATCCAAGTGGGGATCCATGAAATCTAGAGCAAAGAGCATCCCAAGATATCAATATTAGCAGCGAACAACCCACTAAAAGACTAGACAATCAAATAGAAACCAATGCAACCAAAGCTCCGGAGCGATGAGTCTCCATTAACAAAATTCGCTCTTGATGAATCCAAAAAAGGAAACCCAACACTTTTGGGTAGAATCATTGATCCACAAGAATCTGATGCCATAAAGTCAATTGTCGAGGAATTAGAAGAAGTCATCCTTTCATTAACTTACCGAAGAGGAAGGTTTATTAGGTTCGAGACTCACTCTCCAGTTAAAATGTAAGTTAATTGAATTTTTACGTGCTAATGCTAATTGTATTGCTTAGTCACACACAGACATGTTAGGATTACCCCAGAGGTGATGGCTCACAAGCTAAATATAGACCCGAATTGTCACCCCATCAAACAAAGGAAACGAAAGCATGGGTCACAATACAATGAAGTTATCAATAATGAAATATCCAACTATTAAAAATTAGATTGATAAGGGAAGTCAAATATCTGGAATGGCTGGCCAATGATATGGTCGTACCTAGGAAAAACGCAAATTGAGGGTATGTATTGACTACACCGACCTAAATAAATCATGTTCGAAAGACTCTTTCCTTTTACCTCATATCGACCAACTCACTGATGCAATCGTTGGACATGAGTTATTGAATTTTTTGGATGCTTATTCTAGGTACCACCAGATTAGAATGGGTCTAGAGGATCAAGAGAAAATGTCTTTCATTACCAATAAGGGAACTTGCTGTATAATATGATGTCATTTCGCTTGAAAAATATAAGAGCAACGTATCAGAGATTGGTCAATACAATATTCAAAAATTATATCGGGAATTCCATGTAGTTTATGTTGATAAATTGGTCAAATCATTGCTAGTAGAGGACTCCAGGAGATGGTGTAGAGTCCACCTTAGCCAAGTAATGTTTCATACAAGCTTTTCATGCTATGTAAGTTCCATACACTTGATTTATTACCCACTGAGAATCACTTTTCAATTATATGCGCTCGGCCTCGAGTCCCAGGCTAACTCAAGTCCTGTGACAACAACCTCATATTAGGCTTCATGTTAGTTATAGGACGAAATTTGATAGATTGATGCCTTGTTTTCCCACTTGGGGTGATAAGTAGTATGCCAATCCGGACTCTTTCATGTTAGATGGGTCATTCGTATAGAAGGTCCAGGTTCTCGGAATCGTTCCCAAAGTGATTGTCATGCCCTTTTCTATTCCGGGAAGTATACCTATATTGAAATTAGTGACAAATTCCCCTTAAGACTTGTGAATTAATGGAAGTACAAGGTTGATATAAAATGTCATATGCACTCAACTCGACTGTCCATTTGGCAAGTCATCCTGAGAGTTCCTATTTGTGGAGGATACTCCAGAACAAGAAAGTGGTAACCAGGAAAATCAGATGCCACTGAAAATAGAGTCTTAATTATTGGCTAGCAACTATGAGTGCTAGTGCTAATTCTATAAGTGAAGATATCCAATTTTAGTGTCTAATAATATTTTGCTGAAATAATATTGAAGATTGTGTACCTTTGTCCTCTTGTATCAATACCGCACTTACTGAGACTTTGGATACTGCCAGGTAAATCAGCAATTATTCTCCCTCTTGATGTTTGGATGGTGGATTTGATAAATAGTTCTTCAAGTCCTTTAATACTTGCTACATTCGGGGGTCCACTCGAAATTCTTTTACTCTTTTTAGTATTAAGAAGAATTTGTGGTACCATGCTAATAATCGGGATAATGAATTGACCCAAGGCCGTTGTCCGACCTGTTAATCTTTGTATTTTGTTGGTTAACGTGTCGGGTATGTCATTGACGACCTTACATTGAGTCAGGTTTAATATTATTCCTTTATTGGATACTTGGAAACCTAGGAAATTACCCGATATCACTTCAAAAGTATATTTTTCGGATACAGCTTCATGTTATACTTCCTAAGAGTGGGGAATGTCTCTTTTAGGCAGTCAAGGTGGTCCTCCGCCTACTGCAATTTGATTAAAATATCATAAATATAAACTTTATGGACTTTTCGATATAATTTTTGAACATCATATTGACCAATATCTTGATACATTCTCCTGCAATTTTCAAGCCGAATGATATTTATACTGTAGAAGTAAGTTTCCTTGTCAGTAATGAAGGATGTTTACTCTTGATCCTCCAGGTCCACTTTGATCGGGTTGTACCCAGAATTAAGCGTCCAGAAAAGCTCATAAACTCATGGCCAACTATCACATCAATGAGTTAACTGATATGGGGTAGCAGGAAAGAGTCTTTCGACAAAGATTTATTTAGGTTGGTTTAGTCGATACATACCCTCCATTTGTTATTTTTCTTGGGTACGACCACAACATGGGCCAGCCATTCTAGATATTTGAGTTTTCTTATAGATTCGATTTTCAATAGTTTGGAGATTTCATTATTGATAACTTTGTTCCGATATGACCCGTGCTTTCGTTTCTGTTGTTTGACGGGCAACAATTCAGGTCTATTTTTAGCTTCTGATTCATCACTTCTGTGGGAATCCTTGTTGTGTCTGCATGTGACCAAGCTAAATAGTCCTCATTAGAACGTAAAAATATAATAAATTATATTTTAACTTGGGAGTGAGTCCTGAACCCACAAAAACCTTCCTCTCCGTGAAGTTAATAAAAATGATGACTTCCTCTAATTCCTCAGCATTTGACTTTGAGGCATCATATTCTTCCGGTTTAACGATTCTATCCATGAGTGTTAGGGTGCCTTTTTGCAATCACAAGGACCAGATTCCGTTGATGGAGCTTTATTGCTCCAGAGCTTTGGCTGCATTAGTTGCTGTTTGGCTATCTTGTATTTGGATAGACTGCTCATAGTTGCTATTGAGTTGATCTCTCAACTTGCTCTTTGCTCTCACCCACTTTTTGAATTTCCACTTGGATGGAAACTTGATCACTTGGTGTAGTGTTGATGGGACTGCATCCATCTTGTGAATCTAAAGCCTCCCCAGGATGGAATTGTAGGTTGTGTCACCGGCTACTACTTGGAACAATGGTTCTTTGGCTATCCCTTCTTCAAAAGTTGTCAATGTCACTTCACCTTTGGTTATCTTGCTGGAGTTGTTGAATCCAAAAGGTAATCGTGCTTTTGGAACGGTTTGGCCAGTGAGATGCATTTTCTCGATCACCCGTAATTGGATGATGTTCGTCGAGCTGCCTCTATCAACCAAAACTTATCTAACATTAATGTCTAAACTGCATAGAGTTATTACCATGGCATCATTGTGAGGTATGGTCAGGCCGTCCACATCCTCATCATTAAATGTTATATTTTCTCTAGATAATGTTAGCTAAGTACGATTTTATGCAAACTAAATACTTTTCGAACTTCTTTGCTACCGTGAAAGTCACCTCGTTTACTTCTTCTCCTCTAAATATCGCGTTGACTATTCATTTGGTGTCGGAACCCGAGGTTTCTCCTACTTGCTTCTGTTCTTCATGTAGGATTGCTTCCTTTTCTCGTTGAAGAGTTCATCGAGATATCCTTATTTGAGAAGGCAATCTATTTCATTTTGAAGGACTCTACAGTCTATGGTCTTATGACCATGATCGTTGTGGAACTCGCAACAAAATTCCTGGCTTCGCTCACTTGTATCTGTTCTTATTTATTTTGGCCACCTTATTTTTTCTCCCAAAATTTGATCACCACCACTATCTTAGATGTATTAACGTTGAAGTTGTAATCAGCAAGCTTTGGCCTTAGGTGGTATTCGCTGACTTTTAATGCTTTCGGTTCTTTCCCCGCTCGATGTGAAATTGCGTTATTTATTTCGTCCATAATTGGCTTTTGTCTCCGGCTATTTTCTTGATGCGAGGGCCCGAAATAAGGTTCATATCGGACCCTAGGGTCTTGGTATCTGGTATCTTCCTACCTACACTCCATTTTTGGTCGACTGGTTATATCCCCTTGTATCTTTCTTTTCGAATCCGAAGAGTGTTAAGATATCTTCTTTTATCTGAAGTTTTGTTCTATACCTGTGATACACATCGTTCTATGTTCTCGCTCAAATTTTATGATTCACAATTTTCGATCGTACCTGTTCCCTTGGCTTCAGTGTCATTCAGAAGTTCCCCCGTTCCCGTATTTCATAGTTTAGAATTGGGGGTTTCTATGTCGGCATGAACCTTTAGAGGTGGGTTTGGCGTTGTTGCCGTAGCGCACTCGTCAGAACCTTTTATGCCTCTCCGACTTAAGCGTTCAGCTGCGTTATAATTTTTTTTATTATCGCCTCTAAACCACATCATTTATCACCCTTGCTAGTGGATCTTACCGGGGAATTCTCCTTTGAACGGGATGGCACTTTTCAGGGGATTGATCATTTGGGGTTCGTGATCCTCTAGTTTGTTCTATTCGTTGGGTCGTCGGGTTCACGAGCTAGTTATTGACTCCAGACATGGTGTTTTCCTTGCATGAGTAACCAACAAGTGAGAATAACATAAAAATTGAAAAGAAGAGTTATGACTTTGGATCAAACATTCAATTGCTAGGTCCCTACGGTGGGCGTCAAACTGTTTAATCCAAAATATAAAAATTGAATTTGTAATTTTAGGGCACTAGCAAACAAATTAATCCAAAGTGCATATAATAAAATGAAGAACAATAATGATAAATAAAACATAGTTACCATTGAGATAAAGGAATTCTTATTGAGTGTTGGCCTCGGATGTGGCTTTATTAGGATGAGTTACAACCCTTGTAAGATACAATGACAAAGATATATAGCTCCACAGAAAACTATGTCAGTACATATTGAATAGTCTAATATTTTGTGAGCATCAAGCTAGAGTTTGGACATAGATTCGGTTGGAACATGAAAAAAGGATAATTTTAGAAAATGAGATAAAAAATAATTTTTGAAATTTGAAATTGTGAAAAGAATTTAAAGTTTTGTGAGTAGAAAACTTCAAAAACTACTCTAGAGCTGTTTTTGAGATTTGAACATTTTATTTTCAAACCTGCCAAAAAATATTTAAAATTTGCCAAAAAATAGTAATATCTATAAATAAATAGAAATTTGAAAACAAAATTTGAAAAAAAGCTTCCAAATTTTATGTCCAAACGGGAGCCAGGTGTGTTTTACAGTGAGGAAAATAGGATAACGTAGGTGGGATATGGCCCTTCCGATTTTCTAGCCTATACGATGTGTATGTGATTAGTGGGGGACGAGATCCTCCCTAGTGGTAACTTCAACATCGTAACATACGCAGGACACGATCTCAGGAAGGCTCCAGGTACAACGGAGTTCGACACATATGGTGTTTAATTTGTTTTGGGTATACGCTTTACCGGTTGCTCTTGTTTCAGATCCAGATGAATGACGTTGGTCACGATTCTACTATTCTCTTGGTTTTGGCCTCCATGCTTACCAACTCTAAATCGCTTTGCTACGTGTCATCTTTTTGTTATTCCACACGATAACACTGATTTACCAATACAAAAAGCCCCATTTTGTTAGCAAATAAATGATATAATTGCCACAGTATATTCTTATTCTCGTAATGTTTTCCTTATTCATTAGTCTCCCACATGCTCCTTCTCCTCACTAGTAATACTCTTCTCCGAAAGCTTATTAACCTTTGCCATTATTGCGGAGCTCATAACCTTGAGTTGCTTTGCTGGCTTAGATTAATACTTCAGATCCAACTTCTACGAATTTTGCATTTTGTTTCCTTGATAACATTTGTAATTGCACTTTGAGTTTGAGATCAAACGACTAGAAAATTCTTTCTCTATATCGCTCCTCTCCTTTGAATATTCTCGATTTCACCTGTGTTCAATTCCGTCTGATTCCTTCCATTTCTTTTGTTCTTAACATGGTATCAGAGCAAACCTGGTTAATTTCGGGAGGATCTACGGTTTTGTTGTTCGAATTTCTGGTCTAGAACGATCATCTTTTGCACCGTTGATTTCTGCAAATTTTTGATGGTTTTTTGTTCGTCGGAGCTAGTATTTTCAGTATTGATGTCGATTTTGTCTTCAATTGTGCCGATGATGCAAAGTTCATTTGGAATTTCAAGCTTCGCGACTAACTCAATTTTAGGGTTTTTTTTTTGCGCAACTGGTGATATTTCTTCTCTAATTTTGCACATTTTGATACATATTTTGTGTGATTGCTGCTTTCTTATGGTAATTTCATAATCATGGCTATCGATTCTCAAATGCCTGTTGTACCTGAACTTTCGACTACAAATTCAAACCCTAACCTCGATCCTTTTCATCCCTTATACCTTCACCCTTCTGATACTCCGGGTACAGTGTTAGTTTCTGTTCCTTTTGCTGGGATAGGATATGGAGATGGAAAGAGAGTATGATTATCTCACTTTCAGCTAAAAACAAACTCCATGTTATCAATGGTTCCATACCTAAACCTGCACCTATCTCAGCACTCTATCCTCATTGGGAGAGATGCAATAACATGGTTAAAGCTTGGATTATGAACGCATTATCCAAAGACATATCCAAGACTATATTATATTATAAAACTGCTAACGAGGCTTGGGATAATCTGAGGAGAGATATGGTGTTGCAAACACATCTCAATACTATAGTATTCAAAGAGCCATAGCAGCCACTACACAGGGATCTTCTGATATAGCTACGTACTTTACAAAGTTGAAGGGCTATTGGGATGAAATTGGCAACTGTACTTTTGGTAGGCCTTGCACTTGTGGTGCCTTGCCTGAGTTCATTGAGGGACAGCAACTTGTTCAATTCTTATCTGGATTGAATGAGACATATGCTACTGTGCGAAGCAACATTCTGATGATGAGTCCAGTACCATCAGTTGAAAAGGCATACTCCATTCTGATCAGAGATGAAAAGCAAAGAGAGATCAAATATGACTCTCCTATGTTCTCTTCTGATTCAGCCTCATTCCTAGCCAATTCTCCTGCTCCTCAGAATGGTCCCTCTCAAGTTAACAACTACAGAAATTATTCTCAAAGGGTGAACTTTGATACTAAGAAATCTATGATCTTCTGCAAATACTGTAAGAAGTCTGGGCACACCGTAGACAAGTGTTACAAGCTCCATGGATTCCCCTCTGATTTCAAGTTCACTAAGAATAAAAGAGTCGCAGCTTCTGTACATGTGGATTCCAACCCTGAGACTCCTCCTCTTTCTGATCCTCAAAAAGATGTTAATGCACCACATGGTTTCTCGAAGTAACAATATGCTCATATTCTGTCCCTTTTTCAGCAGGCCCAACTCCCATCTGTTGCTCCAACATCATCGTCATCTACTGCTTATGCCAATTTTGCAGGTTTGGTAAACAACACTGTTTTTAATTCTGATGGTTCATTTGCATCTAGTGCTTCTAAAGTAGATTCACTTTCTTGGATTTTGGATTCCGGGGCCACTAGTCACATGACCCCTCACAAACACCTACTTCACAATATACAACCTTTAGTCACACCTTCTCTTGTTACATTACCAAATGGATACAAAGTTAAAGTTATCTCTATAGGCTGCCTATCACTGTCTTCTACTATCATTCTGAATAATGTACTTTTGATACCTTCTTTTCAATTCAATTTAATCTCTATACATCAACTTCTTACTCAACTCAGTTGTTATGCTATTCTCACTACTATTTCCTTGTTCCTACAGGGCCCTTCTCTGAAGAGGCTGTTGGAAATTGGTAGAGTTGAGCATGGCCTATACATTCCGCATATGGGTTCTAGCAAGTCTGATTTTATTTCTGTTTCTTATTCTGATGTAAAATCTAGTGATTGTTCTTTTCATTCTATCATTAGTCCTGTTCCATCTTCCCCTGTTATTGATAGTTCAGAGCCCTCGGGGCTCCTAACCAAACACATGAACTAACTCAACAGCATCATATGAACTTATCCGTGCGATCAAGAAAATTAAGTTTCCCAACAAGTCTTCTAAAGAGGCAAGGGTCAGGAAGGAGCTCCCCAGAAGTAGGATTAAGCTTACAGTTCAGGTCTAAAGGAGCCACAACAGGGGTGCAATCAGAACAGTGGAATTCATCCAAAAGATCTTTGGTAAACTTATGTTGATTGACAAGATAGCCTTCAGCAACAGTAGAAACCTCAAGCCCCAAAAAATAGTGAACATTACCAAGATCTTTGATCCTGAATTCAGCATCCAGAAAAGGCTTCAAGGATCCTATTTCCACAATGTCATCACCAGCTAACAATATATCATCCACATATACTGCAATGATAACAGTAGAAGTGGGAGAAATTTTGGTGAAAAGAGAGTAGTCATTAAGACTAGACTGGTAACCCTTGGAGGTAAGAGCACGGGAGAGCTTGGCAAACCTTTGTCTTGATGCTTGTTTGAGACCATAAAGAGACTTTCTAAGTCGATGAAACAAGAGGAGAACCATCAGGAGAAGAACCAGAGACAGACAACCCAAGGGGAACCTTCATATACACTTCTTCAGAAAGGTCTCCATGCAGAAATGCATTGTTGACATCAAGCTGGTAAACAGTCCAGGACTTCTTGGCTGCAACAGCAAGGAGACAATTAGTAGTTGTGAACTTGACAACTGGAGAAAATGTCTCACTATAATCAATCCCATCCTGTTGAGTGTCACCCCTAACAACAAGTCTTGCTTTGTATCTCTCAATGGTCCCATCGGACCTCTGTTTGATCTTATACACCCACTTACATGGAATGACTTTCTTGCCAAGAGGAAGAGGGACAATGTCCCAAGTATAATTAGCCTCAAGAGCTTGAAACTCTTTTAACATAGCTTCCTGCCAAGCAGGATTAGAGACAGCTTGCTGATAATGTTGAGGTTCATGCATGACAGGAAGGGTTGAAGATTGAGGAACAGAGTTACAAACATAGTCCTGAAGATGAACTGGAGGGTTATGTGGTCGAGAGGATCTTCTAAGTGGAGGAGGAAAAGGTGTAACAGAAGAACTAGAAGGTAATGAAGTTGCTGTAGGAGGAAAGTGAGGAGAAGAAGGAGGAATAAAAAATCAGAGTAAGAACTTGTATCAGAAGAAGAAGAAGGAAAGAAGGTAGAAGGGGAAGATGTAGAAGGAAAAATGTGTTCAACAAAAGAAACATCTCTAGAATATAAAATAGATCTATTGTGTAAATGAAGGAGTTTGTACCCTTTCTTTCCAAAGGGATACCCCAAGAAAATACATGGGATAACTCTGGATTGGAGTTTGTCTCTATGAGGTATAGGAACAGAAGCATAGGCTAAACATCCAAAAGATCTCAAATGATCATAAGAGGGTGGTTGACCATTCAAGACCTCATAAGGAGTTTTGTTGGAGATAACAGTGGAAGGAAATCTATTAACCAGATATGTAGCTGTGAAAATACGTTCACCCCAATATTTGGTGGACAATTTGGACCGAAACAGGAGGGCTCTAGCAGTTTCCAATAGATGTCTGTATTTTCTCTCCACAACCCCATTTTGTTGTGGAGTATGAGAGCAAGTGGTCTGATGAGAGATACCCAAGGAACTGAGAAATTCACCATAGGAGGAACAAGATCCTAGTTCAAAGGCATTGTCCGTTCTAATGGTTTCAACACTACTGTTGTAATGGTTGGAAACCATGGATATAAATGCCTTAATGATGGAAAAGGCATTGCCTTTGCAAGAGAGAAGATGTGTCCAGGTGACCCTACTATAGTCATCTACAATGGTCAAAAAATGTCTGAAACCATTGTAGGTGGCAGTATGATATGGGCCCCAAAGATCAATATGAACAAGTTCAAAAGGCCTTGAAGAATGAGTAATGCTAGCAGGAAATGAATTCCTTTGTTATCTAGCCATGGGGCAAATTGGACAGACAAAAGATTGTTTAGAGGAAAATTTACAAGATAGATGTGGGATAGATATCATTTTAACAAAAGGAATATGTCCCATCCTTTGATGCCACAAAACATCATTTTTATTAAGGGAAGTAGAAGTACAAGAAGTAGGAAACCACACCAGACCTGACTTATCATTTTCAGTGCAACATCTTAGTTAGTTTTTGAATGCCCCCAGGTATCCTCACATGCAAGCTGCCTTACATGTCCTTAGGTACCTGCTTAATGATCCTGCCAAGGGGATCTTGTTCAATAGTTCTCTGGATTTCTCTCTCAAGGCTTATCCTGATTTAGATTGGGCCACCTGCTATTCTTCAAGAAAATCTGTTACTGGGTTTTTTGTTACATTGGGTGCTAGTCCAGTTTGTTGGAAGTCCAAAAAGTAGCCTACTGTGTTCTTGTCTTCTGCAGAAGCCGAATATAGGGCTTTAAGGAAGACTGTTGCTAAATTGACTTAGCTTGTTCGCCTCTTGGGTGATCTTGGTGTCCATGTGCCACAGCCTGTCCCTGTTTACTATGACAACCAAGTTGCTCTAAGCATTGCCAAGAATCCTGTGATGCATGAAAGGACCAAGCATATTGAGCTTGATTGCCACTTTGTCAGGGAGAAGCTTGGAGATGGTCTGATTGCTCTTCATTACATTTCCACTGCTTCTCAACTTGCAGACCTCTTCACCAAATCCTTATCTGGTGTTCAGCACAACAATCTGCTTTGCAAGCTGGGGGTTGTGTCACCCCACACCTTGAGGGGGGTGTTAGAATAGATGAAGGCCCAACTTAGTTTTTGTTTTCCTTGTTATGTACAGGCCCATACTATATGGCCCATTTATTTATTTGTTGTAATATCTTGTATAGGCCTAGATTATAAATAGTGAATGAACTGTAATTAGTAGGGAGACTTTATACATACAAAAAAAAATGGAAGATACCTTTCTCTGTATCGCTCCTTCCTTAGAACATTCTAGATTTCACCTGTGTTCAATTCTGTCTGATTCCTTCCATTTCTTTTGTTCTTAACATCTTTTGCTTATGTTATTATATTTATAACCATTGAGGTTAGAGTTGTTATAACTACCAAAAAGTGTTTACATGTCAGTAAATATATTTATCTTCAAAATAGTTATTTAACATCAAAATTATCAAGAAATATGAAAATAAAAGTTTGAAAAGAGAGAGAAGAAAATGACAAAGGAAATACTCACTAAAGATTACTAGATTAGCTATGGAATATTTGATGCTTCTATAGAAATTCAAACAAGTTAACTTGACGACGCGTGGACACTTTAGATACATACATTCTCAATAAATTCTAAAAATTCAAGAATAAATCTTGAAATCGTATAACAAATTGTGTCATTTACATTTTTTTTTAAATTAATGCTGAATGGTAATCACTTCTTACATAAAAATCCTTCAAATTCACAAAGCTATTTTTATTATCATTTTATTTAGGGTTTCTATTTGAAAATTATATATATCAAGTTCTCTATATATATAAAAGATAAGAAACTAAAAGAGTATACGGAAAAGAAAATCCATCATTATGTTTTAGGTGTATGTGTATCAATTTTGTTTGTGTATTGTTATAAAATAATAAAAGAACAAGAGCAATATTGCAGAGAAAGAGATAGAGGAAATTCTTATTGAATTTGGGATGAATTACAATGGAATAGAACCCTCTATTTATAGGGAGATGGTGACTTAGCCACCAAGTAATAAACCCTAGAATCTCTCTAAATATGGACATTCACCATAAATAGGATTCTATTTATAACACTCCCCCTGAATGTCTATTCAACAGATAATGTGCCTCGTTAAACCTTAACAGAAACCCAATGGGAAAAAAAATTCTAGAAAAGGAAAGAGACCATTTTTATATATTTATTTTTTTGTTATTTTTTTATTATATTTAATTATAAGATATCTATATTTATTAATCCAAATAAAGTAACCAATTAATATATATATGGTAGTTTTTTATTGTATTTTATTATTTTCTTTTTTGATATGTATTTAAATTCAAAAATAAGTAACCAATAACTAATTATAAACTAAATAACTAATTAGTAACCAATTATGCCATGTGGCATTTTTTTAGGCTGCCACTTGGCTTAAGGAGAGGGCTTTTTCCTCT
>NW_017670618.1:183339-214390 GCF_001879085.1 Nicotiana attenuata
GATAGTTCCTTATTTTCTTGAGTCTCGGGCTCAGTGGATTCCTCATGAATCTCAGAATTTATTAAATCGTGGATTTCTTCATGAGATTCTTTCGTAGTGTCATTTTGATCATTTGTTTTCCTTTTTCTAGGATTTCGATCTTTGGAACCTAATGGTCTGCCACGTTTAAGGCGTGCTTTTGACTCATTAGCTATGATACTAGAAGATTGTCCAATAGGGACATCAATACGGATTGGAACATTCTCCGCAGGGATATGTGATTTTGTTATCCTTTTCAAATCCGTAAATGCGTCTAGCATTTGATTTGCTATTCTTTGCAAATGGATAATCTTTTGCACCTTTTTTCACAAATAGAGGCACGTGGATCAAGATGAGATAATGACGGATTTTTCCACAAAATTTCCCGTTTGGTTTCACCAACTTCTCCCCCTAATTTTGGGAAAAGTGTCTCATCGAATCGACAGTCTGCAAATCGTGCAGTAAACAAATCCCCGTCAATGGTTCGAGGTAGCGAATAATGGAGGGCGATTCAAACCCAACATATATTCCTAACCTTCTTTGCGGACCCATTTTGGTGCGATATGGCGGTGCTACAGGCACATATACTGCGCATCCAAAAATTCTTAAATGGGATATATTAGGTTCATGATCCAAAACTAATTGCAACGGGGAATATTTATGATAATTTGTCGGTCTGAGACGAACTAGCATTGCTGCTTGCAAAATGGCGTGACCCCAAACAGAAGTGGGCAGCCTCGTTTTCATGAGTAACGGTCTTGCTATCAATTGCAGAGGTTTAATTAAAGACTCTGCAAGACCATTTTGAGTGTGAACATGAGCTACAGGATGTTCCACTTTTATCCCAATTGATAAGCAATAATCATTAAATACTTGGGATGAAAACTCAGCAGCATTATCAAGTCTAATAGACTTAATTGGATTATCAGGAAATTGTGCCCGTAATCGAATTATTTGTGCCATTAATTTTGCAAACGCGAGGTTGCGAGATGACAATAGGCACACATGGGACCATCTAGAAGATGCGTCTATTAAGACCATAAAATATCTAAACGACCCACTAGGTGGGTGAATAGGTCCACAAATGTCCCCTTGTATACGTTCAAAAAACGCAGGGGACTCAATTCCAACCTTTGTTGGTGATGGTCTAATAATTAACTTGCCTTGATAACAAGAAGTGCAAGAAAATTCATCATTTAAAAGAATCTTTAAATTCTTTAATGGATGCTCATTTGAGTTTTCTATAATCCGTCTCATCATAATTGATCCAGGATGTCCCAATCGATCATGCCAAAGTACAAAAGTATTGGAATCAGTAACCTTTTGGTTTACAATAGAATGTGCCTCAATTGCACTAATTCTTGTCCAATACAGGCCACAAGATAAAGATGGGAACTTCTCAATAGCCCTTTTCTGGCCAGAGACATTTTTGGTAATAATGAGATATTCAAGATTATTCTCATCTATTGTCTCAATATGATATCCATTTCGGCGGATATCTTTAAAACTCAACAAGTTCCTCTTGGACTTGGAGGAGAACATTGCATTCTCTATGATAAGTATTGTTCCTTTAGGCAGAGTTATAGTAGCTCTTCTAGAGCCTTCAGTTAATTTACTACTACCAGAAATTGTAGTAACATCTGCCTTACACATACTTAAATGAGAGAAATATTTCTTCTCTTTGAATATTGTATGTGTTGTACATGAATCAACTAAACAAATATTTTTACAATTGAACTTTGATCCAAGTTTGCTTTGTGAAGTATCCATATTTGCTTCCCATGATTTGACATACAAAAGAAATATGTGAATAAATATTAGTATTTTCAAAGAAAAAGGGGACCGGTTCTTCATATAACACTGGATGAATTATGCACAATATTTTGCAGGTAGCCTAACATGTTGCTAAACTCTTTTTTTTTTATAAGAAACATATGAATACTTTAGCGCAAAGCAGAGGACTGAACAAGGCTTAGATAATACTTTTAATGCAAATTGTAATGCTGGAATATTCCACGCGGAATGTCACTGGTACTTGCATAGTGAAAAAAAAAATGCAGCTTGTAAGGCATCTATTCTCAAACGCTGGAGCAAAATATGCTAATACAAATATTACCAACTAAATATTAGCAAAAAAAAACTTCATGAAAATCTAGCCTAGAAGCCGTTGTAGATAAAAGTTGATATATAGGCCACCATGTTTAATGATCGTATATAGTTGGGCAGAAACTTTCAACCAAAAAAAATATTTGTCAGTACAAGTACTAGAAATTCAAGATTTAGAGGTGGGACTCATCATCCAAACATTAATTGCATGGCAGTAAAAAAAAAACAAAAAAAGGAACGAGATTTGAATATTAGAACTATATTTAATCAGAACGAACTAACACTATTTCATAAAAACAAATAAAATTAATGACTACTACTCATGTAAAGAATTATAATTACATGATTTTTATTCATTAACTACTACGAACATGCACAAATAAAAATTGAACTACTCAATCATCTTTAACCACGGATCCATCACCGATCAACTGGTCTATTTTTCCATCAGGGCGCTCAAAGAAGTCTGCCACATCCAAGTGGGTGATGTCAAAATCATTGTCAGAGACAAAATTGGCTTCAGGGCCTTTATTCTTTAGAGATGCTTGATAAAGCTCAACCAAATATCTTGGTACACGATAAATATTTGCCCAATGCCCTTTTCCACCGCAACGATAGCATTCAGTTTCTGAACCATTTGCTTTTGGCTTCTCATCTTTCCCTTTCCACTTTTGGTGGTTATTTCTCTTTGGGGGATGATTAACACCAGGAAAATTTCTTCCTTGTCTACGGCTACAGCCACGGCTACGACCATGACCACGATCACGACTACGAATAGAGTCACGGCCTTTTCCACGCTTAGCATAATGGGAATACACGTCATCCACTTCAGGCAATGGTGTAGACCTAGTGGGTCGATTTTCGTGATTTCTCATGAGCAAGTCATTGTTTCGCTCAGCCACAAGGAGAAGAGAAATCAGTTCAGAGTACTTCTTGAAACCTTTCTCTCTGTACTGTTGTTGCAGAACCGTATTGGAGGCATGAAACGTTGTAAACGTTTTTTCAAGCATATCATAATCACTGATAGTATCTCCACAGAGTTTCAATTTAGAAGTAATTTTGAACATCGCAGAATTATATTCAGAAACAGACTTAAAGTCTTGGAGCCTCAGATGAGCCCAATCATATCGTGCTTGTGGAAGGGTGACCAACTTTAAGTTGTCATATCTTTCCTTTAAGCCATTCCACAAAGCAAGTGGATATTTGACTGTGAGATATTCTATTTTCAACCCTTCATCAAGGTGATGGCGCAAGAAAATCAAGGCCTTAGCACAGTCTTGGGTGGATGCTTTATTTCTGTCTTTAATGGCGTCTCCAAGACCTATTGCATCTAAATAGATTTCAGCATCCAACACCTATGTCATATAGTTCTTTCCCGAAATTTCAAGGGCAACGAACTTTCTTTTCATAATGTCAGTCATAATTAAAAAGAGGAGAAAAGTTGTACCTTAATCTTCTTGAGACGGTAGAGTGTCGTGCTGATAACGTGTTATAAAATAATAAAAGAACAAGAGCAATATTGCAGAGAAAGAGAGAGAGGAAATTCTTATTAAATTTCGGATGAATTACAATGGAATAGAACCCTCTATTTATAGGGAGATGGTGACTTAGCCACCAAGTAATAAACCCTAGAATCTCTCTAAATATGGACATTCACCATAAATAGAATTCTATTTATAACATGTATGAAAATATTTCACAATTATTACAATTTTTTTTCTATCATTGTCCATCATTTTTATGAAGATTTCAAATGTGAAAGGTTACCATTTACTACAACAAAATACATTTTTAAACATTTAAATTTGGTTCAAAAAGTTGAAAGAAAAACTTACCTTTAACAAACCATTACTTCATACTATTTTTATTTAAATTTTCCTTTTTGCTTTGCATTTTAAGGTTTAGGAGGTGTCAGCTCAGCTGTCATGTTCTAAGTCTCTCAGATGCGAAGAGACAGCATTTTCCTCTTACTTCCATTAGAAAATAGAGAAAAATAAAGGCAAACTGCCCGCCCGCGAATAAATAAAACCCCCCCCCCCCCCCTCCTGTTGGGCAGCTTTAAACTTCAAAGATCCAAACTTTTTTGAATTTCTCTTTCCCAATATCTAAAATTAATCATGAGTCTTTTTGGTCTTGGAAGGTAAAATTGTAATCTTTGTTTCTATGGGAATGTTGTGAATTGTTATTTTCTTTTTCTGGAAATTGGGTGCTGATTTTTCTATGTTTAGTGATCTCTGATTACTACTTAGGGTATCCGTTGATCTGGATTTTTTTTCGTCTTCTATATTTGTGTTTCTTGTGTTTTTTCTTTAATAAAAATTTTGACCTACTAATGTTATATTGGTCTAGATTTTTAGGTGTTAATTTTTTGTTTGAATGAATGCTGATACGCTAGATGAGGTTTAAGGATGCTTGATTCCTTTGGCCATTTTGGGGTTAGCTGTGTATACGCCTGAGATGTATGGAATTTGTTAGGAGCTTCTTTTTACTGTGGCTTTGATGCTACACATATATAATTACCATTTTGTTTAACTGGTTTGAGATTGAAATTTCCATGACATGTATTTGACGTTGCCATTACCCTATTCTTCAATGAAGCTGGAAATGTCAATTGAAGGAACTTACTGTCATGTGTTTTTCTGTTCTTAAAAGATTATTGCTGTATAGATGAATCAAACTTATTGCATTGCTTTATTTGGTAGTGAAGCTGAACATGCCTATATATTGGAACCTTTCACATTTTTGCCAATTACTAAATTATTCATGTAGATGGATCATATTTTTCATAGTTTCATTTGTAAAAGATGTATAGGTTGCTTGTCCTGATTGGTTTAAGAACCAAAGGATTCCAGAGATGGTAAAAGGAAAATAAATAAATAAAAAGAAACTTCAAGAGTTCGTCTTAATGAAGAGAACACTATAGCTTGGCATTTTTATTTCAAGTATGTGTATATATATATATATATATATATAGTATGTATATATATATGTATATATATATATATATATATATTTGCTTTATACAGTGTGAAATTCTACTGGTTTTAGTTTGACCTGCTTAATGTGTAATTTGCTCATGTGTTGCCGGTGGTTGCGTTGAGCTTTAACTTTTAGTGCACCTCACTTTCACATTTGGCTGGATAGTTGTCTGTAGTCATGCGCATCTGTCATCTAATACATTGTTTATTCTTTCTATATAGGAACCAGAGAACATTCCGGCCCAAAAAAAGTGCACCTTCAGGGAGTAAGGTTGCTCGATTTCTTAGTCCAGGAGAAGGAATTCTCCTGTAGTTTTTTTGTGCTTTGGGTACTTATTTCCTGTGTGTTAATTCAATCACCGTGTTGATGTTAATGCCTCCAATTTCTGAAACTTTTCGGTTGTCAAAGAAAGAGCAACCTTCAAGCTTTAGGGCAGACTAACTATGTTTGACCAATTCTCAACGATTCTTAGCGTGTCTATCTTCATGCTAATGTGCTTTTATGATTGATTGACCATGATAGTTGGGATTTTGAGACCTGCGAGAGTTATTCTACTTGTTTGGAGAGTGAGGCAGTGACTAGGTGAGCTTGGCCTTAAAAGTTAATATTATTTGATTTTAGGGAGCTTTCGACTTTGCAAATGAGATATATAAAATATTGGACTTTAGAATGTTAAGTGAGCAAGTCATTTTGTCTTGTCAATGCCATCCTAATTAACTATGTGGCCAGCGAGGTGGTTAATTTTGATATTATGATAAATCTGTGCTTTCGGTTCTCATGAGATCTGGTTTCTTTTTAGCAAGGTTTGTGGCATAGATTGGCACGCTTTCTGTTCGTTAGAGAAGCATCAGGATGATATGAAATCAATTATTTTTTGAAAAGGATTATATAGTGTCATAACTCTGATAAACATTTCAAAATTGTGTTTGGAGCTCTTAAGGCACATCTAAGCTTCAAATTTTGATATGATAAGTTTTGTTCAAGCTAGTTTCAACATTCGAGAGTATTGCATGCTATGAGTTTAGATCCTTGTGGCAGATATTGAACTTGTAAGCATTTACAGATATATCTAAAGATACACAATTGGGTTGATGAGCACTATTAGGCGGGCTCTAGCCTTTTGGTATTATTCTCTTGTATCTTCAACTGGATTAATCATTTCTGGTATTCAAGCTATAGAGCCTGCATATTATCATGAAAACATGTTAAGTTCATTTGTTTAATGCAGTTCCAAGGCAGTAATTGTTCCTTATCAACAAATTTACTGCAGATTGTGCTTTTCTGGATGAATTTTCTTTTATCTGTTCTATGTCTTCTTCCTAGTTTATCATTCTTCCTGGACATTTCTATTCTGGTCAGACAGTTGATGTGATCCATGAACTGTGGAGCAGAAGAAAAGTATTTTCCCTATTAACTAGGTCATCTTCCTTATGTTGTTCTCCTTTTCTGCTATTGCAGGGGGCACAGTTAAGGAAGCATATTGATGCCACGTTAGGTAGTGGAAACTTGAGAGAGGCTGTAAGGCTCCCCCCAGGCGAAGATATTAATGAATGGCTTGCTGTCAACAGTAATCTTTCTCCCTCTCCACCTCTCTATCTTTTATGCACTTGCATGCTGGGCGGAGCTAGAGCTTTCGATTACGGGTTTGGCCGAACCCAATAGCTTTGGTTCAAACTTTGTATTTGTCTTAATGTTTGTCATAAGCTTCATATCCTAGCTACGCCTCTGCTTGCATGTCGGTTTCTAGCATCCCAATTTTAGCTCTATTTGTGTGTCTTAATGTTCTCGGACACAAACAGCACAAGTGATTGCTGTATTCACTATTGCCCTTTAGCTGCAGGCCTAATCTGTTGCGGAAGAACAGTCGCACTAAATAGCCAAAAAGAAAAAGGACGTTAAAAATGTCAAAGAAAGATACGTTATCTACCCCAAACTAACTGCTGAACTTTCTTCTGACTGTCCCAAAAATTTGTCATTTATCTATAGAAGTTCTCTATAATTCTTATACTTTTTCAATATATATCCTGGAAGAGATCACATATGACTTTTTTCTTCTTCTGATAAATCTATATATGACTTAAAACTTTCAGAACTTCCAATCATCCAGATATATTCTCCATGGTTTAGTTCAATTTGAGCAGAAAACTTCAAATTCTTCCCCTTGTACTCAATGCCTTGATGAATTAGGTTTAAGATTGAGGGTGTTGCAGGAGTATTTAGGTTAATTCTAGGTTACAGGTGTAGTATGGGGATAGGTTTTAAGCTCGTGTGAGTATTGTATTATAGTTTGCACAAAATCATGCAGTACTTTGATCTTTATCTTTCTGGGCCAATCTAAATGCCACATGAATTTACCATAGAGAAGAAATTTCACCAAGTGTTAAATTCACATTTAACAACAGCTTTTGCAGATTGGCTTAATATCCGTAACCAAGTTCAAAGGCTGGTGGAAAGTGAAATACTGCATATATTACTTTTTCTTTGCTCTTATAGTACACACACACATATGTACACATTAATTATGTTTCTTTGCTCAGTTGTTGTGATAAGCTACTCTAAATTTCAAAACTGAATGGAGGTTTTATCTTGCAATATCCAGCTGTTGATTTCTTCAACCAGGTGAATCTACTTTATGGCACCCTGACTGAGTTCTGTACGCCAGAGAACTGCCCTACAATGACTGCAGGCCCTAAGTATGTTCAGTAAATGACTTTGATGATACTTGTACAAACTACTATTTGCTATGTAGTTCAGTTATGTATAAGAATAAGGAAAATTCATTTAGATGCTCTCTGATTTTATAATTAAAAAGGTTGCTTTTCTTAGCAATATTTGAGAAGGGTTAAAATTACTGTTACTCATTCCCTCATTTCTTTCTCTATTGATATTTGTACTTACATGAAATGATTTCAGTTCTCATCAGATCTTACTAAGTGGTGAATGTTCTAAACTTTTGCAAAGCTATCCTCTATGTGGAGTTAAATTATCTAGGTGCTAATAAACAAGAACTGAGCCAGTTAAGAAGAATTATTACTATGAATCTGCATTGGTCTTCCATAGGCAACTGTGGGAAATTAATGAAAATATCCTTCTAAAATTACATGAAAGGAAATCTGTGGTCTGGTATTCGATACCACATGAATCTCTGATCGGAAGCACGATCAGTTTGATCAGCTTGAAAGAGGCCTGCAGAGAGTTCTTGCAAAATAAATCATGGTTGCTGAAGTACTTTCCATATGTGCTGCAAGCTGTTCGGAAATGAGAGAGGATGCTACAGTGCTTCTTTGACCAACAGTCAGAGTAAAGATGAGCATGTACATTAATTAATGGTCAATGGTACAAAGAGATGATACGTTTTTGCACATTTGAGGTTTAATTCCCAAAAGATAAATATTGAGATGATGTTATTAACTGATTATGATTCTTATTCATCAGGCTAGGTGGAAAGTTTGATCTGAAATATTTTTCATATCATTTACTACTCTGTGTGGGAAGATATTTGTCTTTTAGTTCCCCAAAAGAATCTCTGCAAATAAAAAGGCAGAGGACACACATTAAGTTCATGATTTTAATACTAGTGTTAACTTTTTTGGATATAGTAAACTTCAACCTTAAACCCTCCCACCCCGCAGTCCAATATTGGCCCTTCCCACTTTGCTTACTGGGGATTTGTGGTTGGAGAGGGGGGGGGGGGGGTCATTTCCACTAAGTTATCCCTCCCTTCCCTAGTGCGCTTTAGCGCCTATAATCTCTGTCTTGAAGAGAGTGACAGTAAATAGTAAATATGGTCCTATAATCTCTGTCTTGAAGAGAGTGACAGTAAATAGTAAATATGGTCCACAACACGATACATTAATTCTTAAGGAAACATTATGGCAAGTGATTGGTAAGTATAATTGAAAATCTAATATAAGAAAACTACATAGTAGTAAAATATGATTGTAATGCTTAAATGGGTCTACGCATGTGTTTGAAATTTAAAAAAAGTTGCGCTTGATTGACATGGTTTCATTTCACATGCTTCAACTAATTGCAATTTGCTCCATTCCTTAGAAATGAAAGACATCCTAAAGGAAGGTTACACAACCAACAATGTTATATGGGAGGGAATGTTATTCTTCTTAAGGTCAAATCAACCCATAAAATGAATATCATTGAACTGCGGATGCTAAGATGGACGTTCAGTTGTACAAGATTAGAAAAGATCAGAAATGATTGCATTTGAAAAAGGGTCTAAGTAGCATACTTAGACGATAAAATTAGAGAAAATCACTTGAGATGTTTTGGCCATGTCCTGTGTAGACCTCCATACGCACTGATACATAATGGTTGAAGGTGATAAAAGGGACAAGGTTCATGGAAAATCATATTGAGGAAAGGTGTCTCAAAAGACTTACCATCTATTGGAATCATTGTAAATTTTACTAAGAATAGAACACAATGAAAATAAAGGACCTATTAGGCGATGGTAACTGTTTTAGAGTAAGTTGTTGTTACTCTTATATTAGGTTTGGTATTTGTCAGAAATCTTTCTATTTGGTTAGAAACTTGTATGGCCATGTAGAGATAAATGTGAGATTTAGAGAATTTATAGTTCTACGGATCTTTTAACTTGCTTTAAAAGACAGACTATTTGGTATTGGAATGAAATGGAGTTGAATTGAGTGAGTCGATATAGAGAATTTATATATTCGACTCTAACAAAAATCTGGGATTTAGGGATAGTTGATTAATTGATCGACTGATTTCTCTTTTTTTCTTCATATGTGCATTTATTTGCTAAAGCACACACTTTGCACTTTGCGTTTAGAACCCCAGCTGATCCTGGCGCTTTTCTACATGTGCTGCCTTTGAAAATGCTGCCACTTGTAGCTGGTAATTTTTTTTGATTAGGTAATAAGTACCTGTAGCTGGCAAGTTATAAGAAATCGTTTAAACAATGAGCATTTTAAGTTCACCGAACAGACACACTAATCGATGAAGTTACCAATATGTATTAATTATGAACTAACACTGTGTGAGCTACTAATTATTGTTTCATCAACAGTTTGGTAAAGTGAATTAATTCTTGATCTCTGTATTGAAACTGCACTATTCATCCAGAAGAACCTAATAATAATTGGATCTGGTTTGGTTGAGTTGATCAGTGTGGTTCTTTATCGCAAAGAGGAAGCAGAATACAAATGAACGGTTTGGATGTATGAAGGCTGCTTATTGTCATAAAAAGCTTAAATAATTAATATTTGGACGTACATCAACACAATTGTTCCTTCTAGTTCAATATCTTACTCTTACCATTTAAACTTAATGCTGCAGCCAGAAGTCTAGACCTTTATTACTTACTAAAAAAAAAAAAAGAAGAATAGAAGTCTAGACCTTTTTTTTTCTTCATCATATGTTTTTTCTGTTTGTCTTTCATTATTTATTGGTGAATTGCATTTTCCGCTGCATCTTTACAAAGAAAGTTACTTATTTTGCTGGTCATCTTAACCCTGTGAATGCTCATTCCTCCTTAATCAAGTCCGACTTTGATTAATAGTCTACAACGACAACAACAACAACAACCCAGTAAAATCCCACAAGTGGGGTATGGGGAGCGTAGAGTGTACGCAGACCTTACCCCTACCCCGGAGGGGTAGAGAGGCTCTTTCCGAAAGACCCTCGGCTCAAGAAGAAGAAAAATAAACAATAGACAATAGAAGTTTCTTATGGTGTTGTTCTTTTATGTTTCAAGAGGAGAAAACTTCACATAGTCTTCCTGACTTCTTCACATATTGATTTTAGGTATGAGTACAGATGGGCTGATGGTGTACAAATTAAGAAGCCTATTGAAGTTTCGGCTCCAAAATACGTTGAGTATTTGATGGACTGGATTGAAACTCAATTGGATGACGAATCTATATTTCCTCAGAGGCTCGGTAAGTACACAGTTTTTATTTTGGAAGGCATCAAATGTTCGACACTCATCTAAAATATTAAGATGCGGTGTTACTCCCACACATTTCAAGAGTGTAATCTCATTTAGTAACTCTCATTTCACTTATCATCTAATTCCTCCTCATCAAACCAACTAAAAACTACTTTATTATCATTCTACTTTTCTACTCTGTCATCATTTTACTTCAAGTAGTATGGTTCTACTTTTGTTTAGTAAAATTTTCACTTCTCAAAAAAGATACTAGTATAATACTACCTTTGTTTCAATTTATTTGAACCTATTGCCTTTTAGTCCGTGCCAAAAAGAATGACCCCTTTCCTTATTTGGAAACCATTTACCTTTATGCAATGATTTATAGCCACACAAAATATAATGTGCCTTATTTTACACCACAAGTTCAAAAGTCTTCTCTCTTCAATTAAACTCCGTGCCCAGTCTAATGGGTTCACATAAATTGAAACGGAGGGAGTATTAAAGTCAACTTCTTGGTCTCGGGGCCGAGTGAAGTTGTGACGGATAAAAAATATGTTGGAGGGGCCCCTTTATTCCACATCCCCATTCAAAAGAAAAATAAACAAAAAATAAATCTTATTTCCCTTCGCTTTTAACAATACATTGCTTCAATTGTTTACTTTTGACTTGGTTCTGTTGGGAGAGGGGGTGTGGTGGCAGTGTCTGGGATTGGAAGTGGATGGCTGGGCCGGGCGTGATGAGATATTCTAGCTTACTGATATCAATTCTCTTTCCATCTTTGTTTGGACTACGCTAATACCTTTTGTCATTAATTCTCTATGCCCAATTTGTAGGTGCACCATTTCCATCTAACTTCAAGGATGTCGTGAAGACAATTTTTAAGCGCCTCTTTCGTGTATATGCACATATCTATCACTCCCATTTTCAGAAAATCGTGAGTCTTAAGGAGGAGGCCCATTTGAATACATGCTTTAAGCATTTCATACTCTTCACCCATGTGAGTTCTCTGAATTTCTTTCTTGTGCACAATACTGGTTTTTCTTTCTTTCAATGCCTGAAAACATGCTCATTTCATGCATCTGTCCAAATTGATGTCATGCTATCTTCTTTATTTTGCCTGGTAATCTCTGTTTAGCTTTTCAAGTGGTAGTGTTCTCTCTCTTTTCTTTTGTTTTTTAATCTTCAGATCTGAGTACTACATCCCTCTTTCTCTCCCCTCCCCCTTGTCTAAATTTTCTCTAACTTTATCCTTTCAACCTAATGTAGATTCAACCGAGATTTGAGATTGTACTTCTTAAACTTATTATTTTAGTATCATCTGAAAAATTTGTATCATGTGTTTCATAAAGGATTATGTATCTTCATCGGCTGACAGAAAATTAAAGGATTAAAATCTGAATATTCCAACTAAGGGGAAAAACTTGTGTCTTCCTCCGGATGTCTGTCATTCACTAGTTTTCATCATCTGCTTGCTTGCTTTGCTTGTTGTTGACCAAGGTACGACTGGTCATGAGGAAATGATTTTAAGCAGTGAATAATGGATGACTCTCAAATATAGCAGGATTAGATCTTCTTAACCTATTTATTCTAAACATGCTGTTTAAAACGGTGATAATGATATGTAGAAGTGGGTAAGGTGAGTCATCTAAGTTTATATTCTCAAGAAAATAAATCATCAATAGCTAGGCAAATTCACAAGGTGTGTGTTCTATGGATAAAATTAGGGATCGGTTGAGATAAAAGATAAATAAATAGAATCTGGTCCGCTTAAGAAACCTGGTTTGTTTCAGGAAGAGTAGTGGTTCTCGGGTGTGTAGAAAGAAGGAAGATGGAAGTAATTTTTTCCCTTTAGATGGGTTGGTTGACGTAGGCCTTCTCCTGACAGACTTACGTTTTTTCTTTCAGCGGATAAGTATAGAATTGTTGAAAGAACATAAAGTATAAATGTTTTCATCATTAGACTAAGATGTGGCAGAAATGTAGAATGTTCCTGGAGTCTGCTTCTGTTATTCGTTTGGATCTATTTTTCCTGCTGGAAGGAAGATTATGCAGCACAATTTTCAGGGCATCTGTGGTATTTTCAGGATTAGATCTTTCGCAGAGGACATAAATCATAAAACCTATTGTTTCTAGTTTCTGGTAGCTCTTCCGTCATGCTATCCTAATTCCACAACAAAGCTTCTAGCACTACCTTATCCAGACTACTAGTACTGGAATGCATGGGATTGCAATGAAGGGAATAGCTGTTTTTTCTGCGAACGCCTACATATGAATGAAAATTGTTTGTGGTGCTTTTAGCATTTTTATGTGGATTAATTACCATGGATATTAACAATTGGTATGTTTATTTTGTAGGAATTTGGACTGATTGACAAGAAGGAGCTGGCTCCACTCCAAGAGATTATAGAATCCATCATTGTCCCTTACTAAACATGATATTGTATTTTGCTGCTAAGTCTGGAACTAAATAGCCATAATATAATGAAGTTTGTCGTTAATCATCCAAAGTATATAGCCTCAGGTGGCCTTTCAAGTGTTTGATGATGTATAACGTGTTGTATGGTTGTAGCTTTTCTATATTGTTTTCAGGGGAAATCCTCTTGTACAACCAAATGAAGAGCAAACAAATAGCAGCTGGACAAAATTAAAGTACAGTTATAGACACTAATGTTTCTTTTTGCTTAACGATCATCAGGCTGTAGGTGTTGTTTCATACTGGAAACATGTGTTCTCTCTTCTCTTTGCTGTCCAGATTTATGGTTAATGGTGTTGGAGATATTAGCCATTACCAATGTTATTTGACTTCTTTTTTCGCCTAGAGAGTCGTTAAACATATTTTTCTAATAAGAAAGTAATTCAACTTTGCTGAAGTATCTTGTAAAATAACTAGGAGGAAATAAAGGAGATATTTTTCTACGATATGTAGGCAAAGGCAAAGTTGAAAGACTTTTTGGTTACAAAATTATATAGTGACTCTTTAAGTAGTTTACAACTTGTTTGGACGGTTGTTCCTCGTTGTACTGTATTGTTATTCTAAAACAATATTTGTTTTGATTGTTTCATTAAAATTGATTGTATTGTATTGTTTAATCCATTGTTTCAGAACAATGAAAAGTACTATTTTTTAAACCAGTCGATTTGGAGTGGTGGGCTTGTTTCCTATTTTTCTTTCCAATTATGTCCTAATTTATTACTCCACATCTATTTTAGCCTTTTGTCTTTTTTTCTATTTTAACTCCAAATCATCAACCTATAACCTACTTTGTTTTTTCCCAGACCAATGTTAAAGGTGCTTTGCCGCCTTCTGTTTTATTATTTCTCCTAATTTGCTTTTAACTTAATTCTAATTAGTTGTGCTCCTTTGTTTTGCCTTATTTTGTATCGCTCCTTTGTTCTGCTTTCTTAAGGTGTTTTGCCTTCTTCTGTATCGCTCCGCCTCAAGGTCATGTGTTATTTGCTAGCTTTTGGGATATGCTGTGACATGTTTATTTTATCTTATGGATATGTTATTGACGTTTAAACTTGTCAGTATGACCCACAGTCCAAATCAAATTGTAAGTGAAATATATATTATGTGTGTGTTGGGGACAATAACAATTTATGTTTTCAAAAGATTGGTTCTTGGTGCACTATGGTATTTTAATTTCACTATGTTTTGGATATCTTTATGCGTAAGTTTTACAAAAAGTGATGGATAATATTGGCACAATTGTTGCTTCTTACGTTCATTTTGGTTCGAAGTTCCATACGGGTATGAAATTCGGGACTGTCAAGCCTAAGTTCATCTAGCACTATGAAGGAAGGTCCAATTATCAACAACTGCACTTAATTGCGCTAGTTACTAGACAGAAAGTTTATTTGGCACTTAAAGAAATTGATGACTAAAACGTTCCAGGGTGTGCTGGGTATAATAAAATCTTTTTCAACAAGTCATACCCATTATTCAGAGAGAAATTAAGTGATGCAGTGCTGAAATTTTTTGTTGCTAAACATATCTACAAACCATCAGTCAATTGCACAGCAGTCACACTGGTCCCTAAAGTTCAGAATCCCACTACTATCAAGTAATTTAGACCTTTCTCTTGTTGTACAAAATAGTCTCCAAGATATTAATGAGCAAAATACAATATGCGATGGTGTATTTTGTGGATTAGAGCCAATCTACTTGGCAGAATCATTATGGATAATATATCAAACTTAGTCATGAACTAGTGAAAGGTTATGGAAAGAAAGGGGTATTATGCTAAAGATTGATCTTGAGAATGCAGCCTAATTTTAACTACCACCCTAGTTGTGAAAATATAAATATCATACAACTAGGGTTCGCAGATGACCTTTTACTATATTGTAGGGGTGATGTGGTATCAATTCATCTCTTGTTTCGTACATTTCAAAGCTTTTATAATTAATTGCTAATCTTGACAAGTCTCAGTATACTTTGGTGGTGTTTTAATTGCTAATCTTGATAAGTCTCAGTATACTTTGATGGTGTTTGCTCATTCGGACAGCTGAAAATACTATACATACTTGGCTTCTCTTTTCTCATAAGATATTTAGGAATTCTATTGTGTACAAAAAGGCTCTCTGTTGGTCAGTGTCAACAATTAGTTGAGAATATTTTAAATAGAGTGACATCCTGGACTTTCAAGTTTCTTACTTATGCTTGTAAACTTCAGCTCATCAGGAGTGTCTTTTTCTCTGTACAGACATTTTGGTCACAAATTTTCATATTGCCTAAGAAGATTGTAATGAGATTGAAAGCACATGCAGGAAATTATTATGGACATGAGGGGTAGAGATGAGTAACAAAGCTTTAATTACTTGGGATAGATTCTGCATTCCACAATTAGTACGAAGATTAAACATATTAGACATCAAAACATGGAACAAACCTGTAATTTTTAAGCTACTTTGAAATCTATGTAGGACAAAAGACAAATTGTAAATTCATTGGGTACACATCTACTATAGTAAGAGCAGATCTATCCGAGCTACAACTGCTAAGCAAGCATCATGGATGGTACAAAAACTATTGGAAGCTCGAACTATGCACATGAGGCTAGGTACAGGGAAAGTTCATTTTTGGCACTACATAGATTCTCTATCAGGATGATATGCACAAATATTAGATGTGACTTTCATAAAGTGCCTTAGAGAGGGCTTGTCTGTAATATTGGATCCCAAAGGTGGATATTTATATTGAGAAAATATGGCAAAGGTTATAAACTAAAGATAGGCTAGCTAGATGAGGTATTGTGGATGATCAGACTAGCTCATTATGTAATACTGAGAATGAAAACTGCTCCCATATTTTTTTTGTATGATATAGTAGACATCAAAATTTTACTGGATCAACACTCCAAATATTTTTGGGCTAGACTATTAAGTTGGGCACATACAAGACAAGTTCATTCGAGATTTTTACTTAGCTTTACCCTCACAATTGAGGTTTTAGCTTACGTACAAGTAAACATACAATTTACTAATTCTATTCAAATTAGTACTATTGAGTATCCCTTGATCGCAGCATTTTAATTTGGTAAATAAATTTCACACATTTAATAATCTCCCTTCCCTCTTTGTCCCTCCCTCCCTCCTCCCCCCCCTCCCCTCTCTCTCTCTCTCTCTCCATTCTTCTGCCCTATTTTTGTTTAATCTTCCATGATTCTCTTCTCTTTTCTCATTTCCTTTTTGCTTTCTTTTTCAAAGAATTCAATAATGAATTTGACGTTATCACTTGTCATCGGCGAATCAATTCTTGTCTGTTGCCTCCCCATATATTGATAGCCATCAAAAAGTTTCGAAGATTTAATTTTGAATTCGGATTTTTTAAAATTATTATTTGTTTTAATTGGGTGACGCTGCAAACAATCGGGTATATTCTCTAGAGGTTATATCTCAATTTTTAGGGTATTTGATAAAGATTATAAGAATTTTTAGATTTAAACTCGGAGAGGAAAAATATATAAAGTAGTATTATCGTTGTATGAAATTTGCTTGAAAACTCTATTTAGTTGTATTCTGTTGTAGTTGTATTTTTTTATATGAATATGGAATGAAAGTTGTAAATAAGTTTTATGCTATATGAATGATTGTATGAAATTTGCATTTAAGTTATAAATACTCTCTTTTACATAAAGTTATATTTAAGTATGAAATTTTTATTAAAGATGTACTATAGCCGCATGAAATTTGTATGAAAGTTGTATTCTGCTATAGCCGTATTATTTTTTGTATGAATATATACAAAACACATACAAAATACATACAAAGTCATATGTCACGGCCCAAAATCCCTTCAAGTCGTGATAGCACCTAAACCAACCTGCTAGGTAAGCCCAAAATACAAGATGCTACTCTAATGAGAAATTAACAAGAATAATAAATAAGAATGCGAACAATCAATACAACTATCCCAATGACTGGTAGTACAAGTCATGAGCCACTAAGATTTAGATTTACAGATTGGTACGAAGATAAATACAACATCAGTTTGAAGTTTACATAAAAAAATCTTAAGTCCTTAACTACCATGAACAAGAGGTAGCTTGAATCTGAAATGCTGGTATGCCTTCAATTCTAGGCTTCGTCATCCACAGTAGCTCAGCTCCAAGATCTACAGTGCAGAAGTGTAGTATGAGTACAACATGCCCCATGTACTCAAATATGTATTTTGGCCAAACTCGGTGAACTAGTGACAAAGTTTTTAAGTCAAAAAGATCTTCAAATAACCTGTGTAGCTCAATAACATGTACAATAGAGAAGTATCCAAAAAAGACAGCCACGAAATAACGAACATTAATAATAAAGGTGCACAACTGGGTAAGGGTAATAAACAAGCTTTGCCAATTAAACATATCAAGCAAATACAACTTGCACCAACTCCGTACACAAAGAGATGTGCACCAAGTAATGTGTGTTCAATTACTCATACATGAATGTAAAGTCTGTACATAACAATGATCCAATTCTGTATCAATTTTCAAATTCCATGTTTATGAATCTAACATTTTAATGTATGATAATAAATCTCTTTTTACATCAATCCAAACACTCTCCAAATGTCCAACAACTCACTAACAAATCTCGTACATATGTAAAATACAAATAGGTAGATGATACGCATGAAATATGCATGTAAATACATGAATATGCACAAGGATTACTCGAAAGGCCAAGCTTCCACCTTTATGTTCAATAACTCATCATATAGGATCCACATTACAATCAACGAAAAATCCGTCGATTTTTCACAACCTGCGTGTACGTCATCAATAGAAAAACATGAGAGGGCGACCCAAGGGAGATGGCACCATATCCATACGAGGCACAGATAACTCATGTGACATAGCTGCACGGACAATTCATGTGCTGCACAGATAACTCACGTGCCAATAATTATAACAACCGCACAGACAACTCATGCGCCAATAATTATAACAACCGCATGAATAACTCAAGTGCTGCACAGACAACTCACGTGCCATAATCATAAAAACTGCACATAGAATTCACGTGTTTTACGGACAACTCACATGTCATAATCATAACAACTGCACGGATAACTCACCCGCTGCACGGACAACTCATGTGCCATAATCATAACAATCGTATGGACAACTCATGTGCTGCACAGACAACTCATGTGCCACAATCAATATCACATCAGAGTCACTGCACGACAAAGACCTCATGCTCAATCAGTAATAAAATCCCAATATCTGCAAGGCAGAAACCTCATGTCATCACCTCAGTCCATGTCCGCAAACCATATACAGTGATATATGCATATGAATGAATGATAAACATATATGATGCACATGGAAAGAGAAATAATTATGCATGGATGTATGCATGTATACACCGTATGATCCGTAGGTAGGATGTATGCCTATATGTACATATGACCACGGACCCAACATATAATACGTCATCCAAATAATCATCATGACCAAATAAGCATCAAAATCGAATCAGAGTCTTTAACACGGGTAAGGAATCTCAAGTAGTCATACATCAATTAAAAGCATAATACAAGAGTAACAAGTATGGATGCGTGTTCGTAACATACGTGTGACTACATCTAAAGCAAGTATAGGAACAATCTCAAAAATAGTTCATCCTGCTCAAAATAAGGAACCATTAACCTCAACATTAACTCTAGCATGATTTATTGTGCTCGCGTAGTCAATCAATTGAGTAAAACATAGAATCAAGTAGAACACACAATCAAACAAGGCATAAGGTAATCTAGAATCTACCATGAGCAATAATACTCATGACACATGTATATACGCTCGTCACCTCATATATACATAATCCTGACATGTAGCAAACAATACTACTTATTAGAAAAATTCCTTCAACCAAAGTTAAGCAAGACACTTACCTTATTTGGGCTGGTCTAAAACTTCAAAATCGCATTTTCTTGAGAAATCACCTCTAAACGGCTCAAATCTAGCCAAACATTAGCCAACCAATGCCATACAAATCAATTCTAATGGATAAAGCTTCTATCTTTGATGAATTTTCAAAAAGTCAACAAAAGTCAACCCGGGTCAAATGCACGAAATTTAGAACCAATACTAAAATCTAATGTTTTATAACATGCCGAGTCCATATATATGATTAGATTTCAAGACCTAGTCCAAATTGGTACTCAAATCCTCAAATACACTCTCTTAAAGTGTAGTCCAAACCCCAAATTCCATCACAAAATTTCATATTTTGGGTATTAATAATTCATGTAAATTCTTGAAATAATATAAAAATTAAGTAAAAATAATCACTTACCCCGAAGTCATATATGAAAATCTCCAAGCAAAATCGCCTCTCTCTAACTCTAGGACTCAAACTATGAAAGAATGGTTAAAAATCTTGAAATATAACACTTTTGGGTCGGCCCAAAACTACCCTTCGCGATCACAATTGTGAGCACGTGATTTTTGCCTCGCTTGAATTATTCCTATAGACTTCTTAGAATTAGGATTTTTCTTTTATTATTTGATTTTTAGGATTTAATTGCGTAACTTTGTGTGTATTTTTATTTGTGTGTGCATGATAATTCATAAAAAATATAAAAATATTGCATGAGCATTTAGGATTTAATTTTGCATATTTTTAGACTAATTAGTAATTAGGCTTTACAAAATACAAAGAAAATCATAAAGAAACTTTGATTTGTTTTGTTTGATTTTAATTTTAGTTTTTAGGTTTATTAATTTCCTTTAAATTAGTATTAGGCTAATTGTAGCTTAATTAGGTAGTTTGAATTGATTGTGAGGTTCAATTTTATTTTAGTTTTTAAAATTAAAAAAAAAGTAATAAACAAAAAATAAAGAAAAGAAAGGCAGGCCTGTTTTAAAGAATAAGCATTGGGCCAATATTAATTCACCAGCCCAACCCCTGATACCAACCTACGCACAGTCCAGGCCCAAAAAATACCCCACCCGGTCCAGCCTTTAACTACTCCAAACGACACCGTTTTGACTCAAATCAATCTCAACCGTCTAGGTTTTTTAATCTGACGGTTGAGAAGTCCCCATCACTTAATATAAATGTGTCCAAACGACACCACCCCCCTTCAGGACCCCCTACCTTCGTCTCTCTCAGACCTCACCGGAAAGCCCCTAACGCCGCCGTCCCTCCGCCGTCCGCCGCCGGCCGGAAATCGCCTCTGCCGGCGGCGATTCTCCGATGACTCCCAAATTTATACCATGGATTCCTCTTCACCTCCCCATTCCATATCCACCTTCCGTTTTCTTCAAAATCCACCCTAGCTTGTCGAATATTCGAAACAGTGGCCGCCGGCTCCGCCGTGTCCGGCGGCACCACCTCCAATTGACACCAAATTCACACCCCAGACTCTCCTCACCTCCCTCTTCCCAAACCCCTAACTGGTTTCCTTCGAATCTCGCCCAAAGTCCTCGAATTTTAGATCGAAATCGAGCCTAGAACCCTAATTTTGTAAATTGGGGGAACTTGAGTTCTGGGCTATAATAGCCCTTAATCATGTGGTTTCTCATTGAAAACACATGATTAAGGATGATTATAGTCCAAATAATTCCAAGAGACCTACCAGATTCGAAGTTAGTCAAGATTGAATCGAAATCAGTAAGTTCGCTTACCTTTTGTTTTCTTTTTGTTCTTTGTTTTGTTTTTCTTTTAGTTTCTTGTGTTAATTTTTTAATTGCTATTGCTATGTTCATACTGTTCCACTTCATTCTGTTTGTTTTTTTATTATTTTGTGTGAGTTTTAGTTTTTGTTTTAATTGATAGTAGCTTGATTATTTTTGTAACAGTGTTCGTTAGAATTGAATTCCAATTTTGATTAGTTAGATTGATTAGTTCAATTTTTAGGTTTTTTTTATGGTTTGGATATAGCTGAATATTCCCAGCCCTTGTTTGACTAACTATGGTCAGTTTTGACCAAGTTAACAGGGCTGGGGATTTAGTTTGACTAGGTTAGTAATTTTAGGGTGAATTCAAGGGTAGTGTAGGTATTCCTTAATAAGAAAATAGTGCAGTAACTGAATTGGAACCCCCTAGAACCTTCTAGATGGGGTTCCAATTAGAATTTCAGAGACTTAGTAGTGTAACTTGGGCAACAAGCCAACAAATAAGGGACTAACTAGCTAAAATTTGAAAATAAAAGAGGGGCTTAGGTGTAAATGAAAATCTGAAGGTTGCCCTAGACTTTGTCTATAAAAGGGCAATACCTTGCCTTACAATACAAGTTTTTTAGCATCTGAAAACTCCCCATAAGGTCTAGAAATTTTAGAGATCCAAAATCTGAAAAAAGATTCAAAAATTCAAATCTTAGAAGCTTAGAGAAATCTGGAAACTCCAAAAACAATTCTGGTGGAAATAGATAGTAGAGTTGTAGAAACATTAGATCTTAGAGAGAAATCCTAGAAAACTCAACCAAAAATAGCTTCACGGTCCATAGATCTACTGTCATATCCAGTTTAGCAACTGAATTTCACATTCAAAGTTCTGTTCCTGCATTCTGTTCCTGCATTTTCAGTTCAGCTCTGTTTTGTTTTTGGTCGATTGAAGTTTGAAGTTCGATTGTGAAAATTTGCCGCACTCTATTTTGCTCCTGGCTTCTCTGTTAAAGTTGCTGATCCCCTGCTGAATTGTATCTGCTGTGCTGCTGTTGTCTGGGGCTGATCTTCACCTTTTATTTTACCTCAAATTCCAGGTACTTGTTTCAGCCTCAAATGACTTATGAATGTGAGTCCAATATATAATCAAATTGGAAGAAGAATTGAAGTGCAAGCTGTACTTTACCTTTGTTTAAATACAATTCACTTTTGTATTCATTTGGACAGTATATCATGTACATTGATAGGACTGTGTGGACTGTGTTTTAACCGAATTGTTGGATGCTATAGAACCATATAAATGCCCTGTTGAACAGTGTTAGGCTCAATTCGTGTTAGTCTTGTTATTATGTTCGATAATCAAACTCAAAACATGATGTGACTTGATGATATTAGTTTAGTTTATCACAAGGATTAGAATGTATTGGCTCGATTAAAATCTGGAGACAGCATGTATGTCCATTACTAAACCATTGAAGGCCTCTCTTGGAGTTTGTTAAAAATCAGAAAGGATATTAGTAGTTACTTCTGAATTATCCGTCCATAATTTAGATGTTTTAAAATGCAGGCTGTTAGATTTCCAGGTTATTAGTTGTCAATATGCATATCACTTGAATTGTGCATGATTGCCTAATTTGAAAATTAACGGATTTCTGACTAGAATAACTGTCCACTCGTTAACAAAGTGTTTAATAGGCCAAATTGAAATTGATATTGCATTTAGGCTTATTCATGAAGTAAAACTGGACAGCTTGTGTCTTGTGAGACCTGGGCTTGGTCATATGATAAAAAGCCCAATAGGATGAACTAGTTTACATGTACAAATTGGTGGACTGATTTGAGATTAAATGCGGAACCCCCAACATAACAGGCTCTTATTAAAATTTGGGCCAGTTGTGTAACAACAAGCCCAAAGTGTATGGCCTTTGCGTTAAAGCATTTTGACAGCCCTGCAGACCTCCAGGAATATCCTCCACTTGGGCTGATCTTCAAGCCCAGCACTATACGGCCCTGGAGTCATTTGTCTTGTTTTGCCTTGGGCCAATTTCGAAACCCAGTAGGCTAGGGGCCTTAGATAGGGCCCTTGATTCAAATTGTAATATAAGTTGTGGGTTTTCAATTTAGGTGGCAGGTTTGAACTAAGGGATTTCCAACATTAGGAATTGCTCTTGTTCAAATTTGAACCTAATCTTGAGGCCCGAACCTTCTATTGCTTTTAATAATAATTAATTCGTAATATCAATCTATTAGGCCCTTTAGAGACAATACTTAATAGAAAATCATAGTTCTTTTAGGTTGGCCTTAAAATAATTTGAGGTGCGCCGTGCCAAATAAAATCACAAATCGCGTGGCCCTCTTTAATTACTTCTTTTAAAATGTTTAGAATTCGGGACGTGCCGTTTAGCGAATTTTCATGGCCTCCCGCAAAGTTAATAACACGTTAGACTCTTTAGGCGCGTTCCTTAATAATTTTACCTTCCTAAATTCGGGTGTGCATTTCATGCAACTCAAATCCAAATCCCAAAACGTTGAATAAGAATGTGTCGAGGATCCGGGTGCATTTCATGTGACGTGATCCGAAAACATATTTTAAACGACTTTCAATTTCTTAAAATTTAATTAAAAGCGATAGATAATTTCAAAATTGCACTATAGGATGACATGTATAAAAAATTAGATTTTTAGCCAATTATAATAGTTTAAGTGACCGTGCTAGAACCACGGGATCCGGGGGTGCCTAACACCTTCCCTCGGGTCAACAAAATTCCTTATTTAGAATTTCTGGTTCGCAGACTCCAATTGGGAAGTCGAAATTTTCCTCGATTTGGGATTCAAATTAAACCGGTGACTTGGGACACCAAAAGCCAACCTTATCCCAAGTGGCGACTCTTAATAAATAATCCCATTTCGAATAATGTCACTTTAAATGGAAAAACTCTCTTATATATTATCCTTCGGGGTAGGTGTGTAAAAAAGGAGGTGTGACAGCTCTGGCGACTCTGCTGGGGATACGAACCCAGAATTTCGATTCAGGGATTCGAGCTTAGTATAATTGTTATATTTGGCTTTATCTGATTTTCCTACATGTTCCATGCTATATGTGCTAAATGTTTTACCGCTTTGATATTTGTTGAATCGTATATATAAACTGTTACGAATCCCTTCCTCTTTCTGAGTCATCTACATCATGGAGAAGGGTGCACTTCGTGTAGCTTCTCTTCTGTTTAGAGTCTTTTCCCATTTAGAACGAGGTTTGGATAAGTTGCTAAGCCGGCAGAGCTTCTGTATCCCCGGTACGCTGCCTCCCCCTCGGCTCGAGTTGTCCGCTCGGGTAAGCCAGGTCTAGACCAATAAACCTAGGGTTAAACCTAGAAGAACAAAACCTCATGCCGGATCCCTAGTAGGAAGTTTGTTTGCTTCATGTGCATTTGACTTAGTGGACTCAACACAGGGGTTGGGTCCGTCTAGGACAGGTGACCCGAAATGAATTGACCATCCTGATGCATCTTATGTGCTACTTGCGCATTTATTTGCTCGGCTTTGCATGTTGACCGGCTTGTCTAAATGAGTGAAAATTGAGAAAATAAGCAGTGCTAGGACTAAGTGAGGGTGACCATTTGTTTTGAAAAAACCCAATGCCCAAATAATACCGAAATGCTGCCGGATTTTTGAAAAATGAAAAAACAAGAAAAGAAAAAATATTTGAAACATAGAAAGAAAATTGTTATTCAAAATAATTTTGATTTTGGCAAATTTGCCCGAACTACACTGGTTTGATTCTCACCGGGTGTGAGATACGTAGGCAACCCTCATCGGGTCCAACCACCCTTTTGCAAAAATAGCCAAAAATACCAAAATTTTAATTTTTGTCACAAATAAGTCAGGTGATGCCATTCTTGCTTAAAATAAGCCGAATGTCCCCAAAAGGGCGCCGGAAGGTCGCTTTTGCAAGAACAGCCACCTTGGGTCATTTTCAATGGTTAGCGGGCACAACCTTAAAATCTTCTTTCCTGAAGTGCTGAAAGGCCGTATCTGCAAAATCGAGTCTTTGTTTGCTTAAATATTTTTTTTGAAAAATAGCCATTTTCCTTTGTTAGGTCAAAATAAGTCATTAAACCCCATTAAATAAATGTGCGGGATGAATCCCTGTAACATTGAAACCTTCTCAGTCCTGAGTGAGATCCCTTTAAAGCTCCATATGTGGTGGAATGATTTGGGGAAAGGTAGCAGAGAAACCGTGATCAAGGTTTTGGGGGGGTCTTGTCGATTTGTTGAACATCAAACCAAGAAAGGATATTATTGAGGCATTGATACCATTCTAGGACCCAACTCGTAACGTATTCCGGTTCTCGGATTTCGAGCTTACACCCACACTAGAGGAGGTTGCGGGATATGCGGGTCTCAACAGAAACCTCAGGAGTAGATACCCATTGGCCCCGAGACCGGTAACCCTTCACAGATTCTTGGACCTGTTGAGTATCAGTCGGGACATTCAAGATCCGCATCTAGCAGAAGGGTGTTGCACACTGCATTTCTTGTGTCACCGATATGGCGACCCGAAAGGTTTTGAAGAACCCAACACCGGTTTGACACACGCCGGGAACAAAGATAAATGGGAGGCCCGGCGCGGGTTGGCATTCATGGTAGCTTTTTTGGGGGTTGTGGTCTGTCCAAGAAAAGACGGTCACATAGACATCGACGTTGTAGGAATGTTGGATGTGGCCGTAAAGAAGCCTACTAGCACAGTGGTTCCCTTGATTGTGGCGGAAATGTACTGAGCTTTAACCATGTGCCGAGAGGGTGTGAAATTCTTTCAGGGTTGCAATTTACTACTACAGCTGTGGATACAGGAGCACCTTTATCATCGCACGGGGTACATGAACTATGGTTTAACCAGGCTAAGTTGTATTGCGGAGTTCGAAACCAGGGTAATAGGCATTAAGTTCCCCGAGGGTACTGAGGCTTGGTCGTCATGCTTGATATCTTTGACTACAGACAAAGTTGAATGGTCTTTCGGGTGACTTCCCGCTACTGAGGTTGTATACACATTGGCAGAAGTACCTTATATTCTTTTGATGGGCATTCGAAGCATCCAACACTACTCCCCCTACCGAGTCCTGCGGCAACTAGGAAGATTCCAAACTGTCCATAATGATGAGGATTTGAGCGGACAAATCATTGAGTTAGGCCCAAAAGCTGCATTTCCGGAAGGAAAAATCCGCCAGATATGGAATGAATGTAGGTATCTCGAGCCTAAAACCGTAGTGCGGGATCGGGCTAAAGGCGAAGTAGATCCCAAATACTTGGTCTGGTTTGGTAAAAGATTTCAAATTCCCGAGAGACCCGCCAAAAGGCCACATGTACAACAATTCACTAACAAGGCCCAGGTGCAATGGGATTGGTTAGCCAAAGAAAAGGAGTACAGGGCCCGAATAGGAGCATTGGAAAACAGGTTCAGGATCTCCGGTTTGAAAACAGCTTGCAAGCCGCAGCCGATGAAGGTGACAAAAAGAAACTGACCCAAGATAATGAAACTCTCAAGGCTCAAATCCAACAAATGAAAACAGCTGCTAAAAATCAAGAAAGAAGCCGGTCCGATGAGAGGTTGATAAAAGGGCTGAAGAAGCAAGTCTTAGAATGCCAGGAGGAATTGGAGAAATCTGAAGGGAACATGGCAAGACTTCGAGCACAGTGGGCAAAGAAGACTGAGGAAAGAGCCCAGTATGTACAACAAATGAAAAGAAACTATGAGGGAACCATTGCTAATATGAAGAGAAAAATGAATACCCTTGAAGAAAAGGCAGCCCGGCGGGACAAAGAATTTCAGGCCAAGAGGGAAAATGCTATGGGCTAATCGCCGAGATGGAAAAGGAAATAAAATTGTTACAAGACCTTCACTTCCAGGATTCTCAGGTGCCAGAGGCTCGTACCCAACAGATAAGTCGACTACTCCAAGAAAAGGGCCAAATCAGGGAAAGAATCAGAAGCATTGCAAACTATATTGTTATGAAGTGTCAGGCCGGTGAACGGGTGGGTTGTACTACTTTCTTTTCTTCAGTGATGATATTTGTTCGACAGGTCATGAATGATTTGGAGCAGTTGCAAAGGGGTCTTGCACGCAGGCCCGCGGCGATGCCGAATGACGCCCCGCGGGCCCCAGGATTTGAAGCTTTGATGTATTCCTAGTTAATCGAGTCTGTATTTTTGTTTTTGAGTCTTTTTTTGTAATTTCCTTTTTTTTTCAAGAAAAAGAAAACACAAATAGTCTAGTAGCTTTTGTAATCGCAGTTGTTATTAATGAAAAATTGAAAATTCCCAAAATTTGTTTCCTTATTTTTGCATTTATTTGCAAGAACTACGCCTGGTCTAATTCATGCGGGGCCATGATACGTAGGCAATCTACATAAGATTCGACCGTAACCCTAAGAAAAAAAAAGAAGGAAAATACGAGGGAAGGAAATAAAAGAAAAACAAAAAAAACACGCAAAAAGAGAAAATAAAGAATCGAGAGAAAAACCATGGCAAAAGAAAAAGAGAAAAAGCAGAAAATGAAAAACAGAGGGAAAAGACAAATGAAAAAAGTAGAAAGAGAAAGAAAAGCAAGAAAAACAAAGAGTACAAATCAAAAGAAGAGAAAATAGAAAAAGAAAAGCCGGGATGACGCATGCAACCAGTGCAAACATGTAGACATCCGTTTAACTGTATAGGTGCATCACGCCCCAATGTGCGATTACCTATCTGTTACTTGTCTCAAACTAACCGTGTGTTGCTGTCAATTCCAGCCTAGCTTTTAGAAACGGTGGTTGGTTGTGGTAAGCCGGCATCGCATCAATACTTTATCAGATCGAAAGGAAGTGTGGAAATGTCTACAGAAATGACTTTGCCCGCAGTTCCCATCTCTGAGGACAACCCCATCTCGGGGATCCCGGCATCTGAGTCTATCACAGCGGAAGAGAACCGGATACTACGTCTCCGACTCATGGAGATGTGGGACGCCTGGACCAATAGAAGGGAGCCTCCAAGCGCCATCCCTGGATTCCCTGAACTATTCCCTAGATCTGGGGGTACCTCCAGTATCCCCATCAGTCACTCTCATACTCTGTTGGGACAGCCTACCATGACCGCTCACTTCGTCAGAACACCTTCTGAGGTCCGCCCCCAGGTGTTCCCAGCAGGAGCAGCTCCTAACATCTTCACTGCTCCACCATGCTCTGCTACAACACAACCTTCACTGCCAAGGCCCGCCTTTGATCCCTCAGCTTTCACCTTCCAAAACCCTGTCTTTCTAGTGGATCCTCCTCAATATCCCACATATAGTTACTCTCAGCCACCATCAACGCCAGGACAAGATCAAACTCCCAAAGCTCCTGAACAAGATGAGATGGCGAAAAGAATGAGAAGCCATGAAAATAGTTTAAAGAATATGCAAGGTTTGAGTGGGCAAAAAAGTGTGTCTTATACAGATCTATGCATGTTCCCTCACGTGCACCTGCCCATGGGATTAAAAACGCCAAAGTTCGAAAAGTATGATGGGCATGGCGATCCCATTGCTCCTTGAAAAAGTATTGTAATCAGTTGCGCGGGGCTGGCGGAAAAGAAGAGTTTTTGATGGCATACTTCGGAGAAAGCTTAGTAGGCATTGCCTCAGAATGGTATATGGACCAAGATGTCTCACGATGGCACATTTGGGACGATCTTGCCAGAGATTTTGTTAGGCAGTTTCAATACAACATCGACATCGCACCAGACAGGAGCTCCTTGGCAAACTTAAAGAAGAAGCCCTCGGAAAGCTTCAGAGAATATGCTATTAAGTGGCGCGAATAGGCATCGACGGTGAAACCTCCCATGGATGAAGTAGAAATGGTCACTGTCTTTCTTCAGGCCCAGGAGACGGATTATTTCCAGAACATGATGTCAGCCATGGGCAAACCTTTTGCAGAGGCGATTAAGATCGGGGAAATGGTAGAAAATGGTCTGAAAACGGGCCGGATTTTGAGTCAGTCGGCCATCAGAGCAACCTCCCAAGCCATCCAAGGCGTGTTTGAAGGAATGGCCAAAGGTAAAAAGAAAGAGGAAACGGTTATGGCAGCATCAGGGGCAAGAAGATACCGGGCTCCTAGACCTGTGTTCTCCGAAAGAACCCCTCAACATTACTACCCTCATGATATGGCTTATGCTCCTCCACCTTATGCGGTCATGAATGCTCAACCCTTTGCTCGGCCTCAGCCACATGCCAACAGAAACCAAGTTCCATTCCCAAGAAATCAGCCTCCCCACCAAAACCACTATAATCCCCGTCCTCCATAGAATAACTTTCCTCCCCGTGAGCCACCCAGGAGGCAAACTTTTACTCCAATTGGTGAATATTACTCTAATTTGTTTCCGAAACTTGTCCAAATGGGTCTACTGCAGCCGATCCCTCAAAATAGACAAAACCCGGCATCGCCTGCCTACAGAGCCGGTGTGAGGTACGCTTATCATTCAGGGGCAGAAGGCCATGATACAAATGACTGTTGGACACTGAAACGAGCCGTGGAACATCTAATAGAGCAAGGAAAAATCATACTGAAGGATGAGGATGTCCCAAATGTGACCAACAATCCATTGCCAGCCCACAATAATGGGCCTGTGATTGGGATGATCTGTGAAGATAAAGAGTTTGATCCGGCATTAAAGGACATCATTGCCATTGCTGATGCAGAAAGAAAGCCAAAGGTGGCCTCCAAGCAAGAGAAAGGGGAGAAAAAGAGCAAAGTCACCGAGACAGAACCAAAAAAGAAAGCTGAAACAAGAACAGAGGCAATGCCTCCCGAGAATGGGATCCTCTATGTCCCGCGAGGCCGCTAAGAAAAGCAATTGATTGTGAACACTCCAAAGAAATTTGAGTTGAAAAAGGGAATGCAAATGTACGTACCGAAGGGAGCCTATGTGGTACGGGGGACAATTAAACCACCTCGGCTGAATGAGCCAGTGGTTATTGGACGCGTGCCACAAAAGCCCATGACGAACCCTGCTGCAGTGCCTTGGAATTATCATCCGACGGTGGTCACGTATAAAGGAAAAGAGATCCTGGGAAAGCTTCCAGACAATACCCCTGTGGAAAAATTTTCAAACATAGAAGAAGTAAACAATGCCACACGAAAGCGCTTTCCATCCAAGAAGCCTGTGAGTACTGAGGAAGCAGAAGCTTTCTTCCAAAAAATGAATGATTATGAGGCAGTAGATCAATTGAGAAAATATCCTGAACAAGTGTCATTGCTGTCATTGGTGACGAAATCCTCCGAACATCAAAAGATCTTAATGAAAACTCTGAATGAGGCGTATGTGCCCGTTGAAACTTCGATTGAACAGCTTGAAAGAATGGCAGAAAGATTCTTCGCCGTCAATCAAATCTCCTATAGTAGAAATGACTTGCCTCCAGAGGGAGCGGCTCACAACAAAGCCTTACATCTGACTGTCAAGTGTGAAGGTTACTATGTCAAGCGAGTCTGGTGGATGGAGGTTCGGGTGTTGACATCTGCCCACTCTCCACACTGCAAAGAATGGAAATCGGGACTAGAAGGATTCGTCCCAACAATGTCTGCGTAAGAGCCTTTGACGGTATCAAAAGAGACACCATTGGAGAAATTGACCTAATCTTGACCATTGGCCCGGTGGACTTCGAGGTGACTTTCCAAGCGCTAGACATGGACACGTCTTACAATTTTCTTCTGGGAAGGCCTTGGATCCATGCTGCAGGAGCTGTGCCCTCTATCCTCCATCAGATGGTGAAATTTGAACACGAGGATCAGGAGATCGTGGTTCATGGAGAGGATGAACAGTCAATCTATCGGGACCCATCTGTCCCATGCCTAGAAGCGAGGGAAGGCAGTGAACACATAGTTTACCAAGCATTCGAAATTGTGGTGGCGGACCAGCATGAAGAAGGAAA